>NW_023646471.1:5000-7647 GCF_015228065.2 Penaeus monodon
TAATGGGCCCACCTTTTAAACCACACCACACCACACAAACCCCACACACACAAACCCCCCACACACCCCACACACTCCCCCCCACAGACCCACCACACACAAACACACACACCACCACAACACAAAACACACACACACACACACCCACACCACCCCCTCACACCAGACGCAACACACCCAAAACCCCAAAACCCCCCCCACGACCACCCCACACCACTCCACACATTACGTTAAAATCCTCGAAATGTTAAAAATTGAAAATAAGCTTACGCCAAAAAGGCAAAGTTCCCTTGTAGCCTTAAAGCTTTATTAAATCTGACGTCGGCCTTTGCATTTAATTACTCTATAGGGGCCCATTATGGGGTGAAAAAAAAAAGGAAGTCTTTTTATGTAAATTTCTCGTCTTATCTTATGCCAGGCTTATATTTCGTTATCGGTCTGTTTTCTGCTTAAGCTCCGGACCGGGGGGGGGGAGGGGGGGGGGGCTGAAAAAGAGGGGAACCCCTGTCATGCGTTTGAAAAGTTCTGTCCTCTGTCTCCTTTTGTAAAAAATTCTCTTTTTCTCTTTCTCTGCTCTACGATAAAACAACAACAAAAGCAATGATAATAATGAAGGGAATTAAAGTATTAAAAAAGGATGCTGATGTTGACTATGAAAAATGTTACCAACAAAAATAAAAGCAAAATTCATATTTAACAAAAAAATAAAAATAATTGAAATAAAATAATAAAATGATATGATGATAATATATATGATAATAAAAAATAATAAAAATAAAAATGATAATTACCAAAAAATATGAAGTAGTAATAAAATAATGAGAATGTAAGTATCATAAAATAAAAAAAAAATAAAAAATAATAATAAAAATACTTAAAAATTTAAAATGATAAAAAAAATAATAATAAAAATAAATAATATAATAATAATAAAATAAAAAATAAAAACGACAACAAAACAACAAAGGGTAATATGAAAATAAAAATAATATGATTATAATGATAATAATAAGATAAAGAAGAAACAGTAATGATTGAAAGGACAACATTCGAAAAACACAATGTAAATAAAGTTTGATATTCTAATAATAAAATAATATAAAAATAAAAAATAATAAAAATAATAATAATAAAAAGTAACAATAAAAAACAAAAACAAAAACAACAAAAAACAACAACCACAACAACAACAAAAACACACAAAATAAAAATAATATAATAATAAAATATAATATAATAAAAATTAATAATAAATAATAATAATAATAATTTTGTAATAATAATAACATAATAATAAAGTAATATAAATAAAAATAAAAATAAAAATAATAGTATGAAAAATTAATTGATAATAAAAATTATAATGGTAATAAATTAAAAGTAAAAAAAAATCCAAAAATGATAAAACAATATAAAAATAATTTCCATTTTACTAATATGAGGAAAAAAAATTTTAAAAATGCATTAAAAAAAGAAAGTAATGATAATTAAAAATAAAATAAAATATAAAATAATAATAAAAAAAGAATATAGTATAATGATATAAAATAATAATTATATAATAAATAATAATAATAATAATATAATAAAAAATAAAATAATTTATAATAATTTAAAAAATAATAATGAAAAAAAATAATAATAATAATTTAATAATGATGTATAAAAAATATTAATAATATTAAAAAATTAAAATTGTATAGTATACGTAATAAAAATAAAAATAATAATAAAAATAAAATAAAATAACACAACAACAAAACAAAACAAAAAAACAACACAACAACAAAAACAACAACACAAACAAAAAACAACACAACAAAAACAACAATGCGGTAATGTTAAGTGATGAATTAAAAAATTTTAAAACTGTAGATATCGTAGTAGTAAAAAATAATAATAATAAAAAAAATAATTAATAAATTTAAAAAATAAAAATATAATAAAAATAATAAAAATAAAAAATATAAAAATCTAATAATAATAATAAAAAAATTAATAATAAAATATAAAACAAAAAAATAAAAATCAAAATTTAAAAAAAATGAAAAAAAAAAAAATTTAATAATGTAAAAGTAATAAATAATAAATGATAATTTATGATAATAAAATAATATAATATATAAAATAATAATAATAATTTTTAAATTATTATTTTTTATTATTTTATTATTTTATTATTATTTTTAATAATAAATAAATAATAAAAATAAAATAATTAAAAATAAAAAAAATAATAATAATAAAATGAAAAAAAATGATAATAAATCGCGGGGAACCAGAATCAGTTGGAACTGGCCGGGGTTCCAAATTCTTGGGAGTAAAGGCTAAATGCATCCCACTTTTTCAATGAAACAAATTAACTGCCCCTCGCCCTCGCGCGGTCACAAGGGGGGCGTCCCCCCGGGCGATCTACCCCTTCCTTAGTCAAATCCCCGGTCCAGGAAGGACGATCCAAACCCCGTTTGCGGAACATCTATACTAACAAACAAAAGAAAAAAAGACTTAAATGGCAAAAAAGAGTATGCTGAGGGATTGTCTGCTTTTTCTATGCACTCGAAAACCTGAAAGAATTTACTGATGAAAAATGAAATGGGAAGGAAATTTTAAAAAAAGAATTGACAACCAAAAAAGTTGATCTACAGGG
>NW_023646472.1:0-7647 GCF_015228065.2 Penaeus monodon
TATATATATATATATATATTGTTTAAATTTGTATATATATATATATATAAATTATATATATATAAAATAAAATATATATTATATATATAAAAATTTTTTAATAATTTTATAAAAATATATATAATTTTATATATTATATATATATATATATATGAAATATATATTATATATATATATATATATATTTTATATATATATATATAGTATGTGTGTGTATAATATATATTTTATATATATATATTATATATATATATATATTTTAATATATATTAGATATATATATATAACACACACACAAACACACACACGCAAGCATAATGTATATGTATATATATATAATATATTTTATATATATATATATATATATATATAATAAATATGTGTGTGTGTGTGTTATATTATATATTAATATATATAATATATATATATATTATATATAAAATATATATATATTGGTCTATAACACACACACACACACACAAAACACCCCACATATATATATATATAATATTATATATATATATATATAATATATATATACACAAAACACAACACACACACACATATATGAATTATAATATATATATATATTTATATATATAATAAAATATATATGTATCTATATCTATATATATCTATATATATATATAATATATAAAATATATATGTGTCATACATTATATATATATATATAAAATTTATATATATAGATATATATATATATATATAGATTATATATATATATATATATATAATATTATTTGTGATATACATATAATATATATATATATATATAAAATTATATATAATATATTATACAAACACACACACACACTAAGATAGGGTATATTATGTATAAAATATAATATAATATATATATATATATATATATATATTTATATTGTGTCTCTATACATATATATAATATATATATAAAATATATATATATATATATATATATATATATATATATATTATATATTGCTACGCCAGTGGGTCTTTGTCTCTGTGCGAACATGGTTAACATGAAAAGGATGACCTGGGCAATGTGTTAACATGAAGGGACCTGGGCAAACGTGACGCAGCGGGCTGTGAGCGGGGGAGCGGAAAGGAACAAGCCCAGAAAACGGAGTCGGGTGCTGCTCCTGTGAAGACCTCGTGTGTGCCCTTGTGACCTGATATATACATTGTGTTGCCCTGTTATAAGCTGTTTTCGTGCCAGTGTGACATGCTGGTTTCCCCCAGTATTGTGCCTATAGAAAAGGTAGGTAAAAAACTTGTAAAAAAAAAAAGACTGTCATTTTGTGTTTTTTTCGTCCCCTGCCTCCCACTTGGCTTTTCCCCCTCGGGTGTTCTGGACGCTGTGGTGTTTGGTGCCTTTTGGGAGCTGTTCAGGTTCACCCCCTGGGGATAGCCGCCGTCTCCCTAGCCTGCCTTGTTTTGGGGAGAGAGACGAGGGGGCCCGGCGTAACAAATGGTGTCGGGGAGGGGGTTTTGTGATTTTTGATCATGAGATGCGCCGATTTATCATGTCTCCAAAGATGGCAGCACCCCTGAGGGAGGAGCTATGATTGAGGCAGGACAAGTGAGGTGAAGCCGAGCCAGATGGACCTATCACTTCATGCTCCGGTTGTGGGAGGAAATTTTGCAAAAGGGCAAAAAGGCGGGCACAGAGGGCCCCGAGCAGGCGCACCATCTCGCGAGATGCAGCAAGGAAGCAGAGGAACATTTCCCAATTTGTTGAGGTGCTACAGAGAAATCTTTCATCTGTGAAGAGGAAAACTCAGCATACACTGAAAAGGCCTAAAAACAGCGTGAAGAGTAAACGAGGGGAGGTGCAGACTCTAAAGGGGCGAGGTTCAGGCCTGGGGGAGGAAGTGAAGGAAAAAGGCGGCGTCACGAGGTAGTAACGTTGAAAGGCAGAAAGGGCAACGAGGTTTGGCAAAGAGCCAGAGGTCATTTTTTACGGGGGTCTTCCTGGGGTCCGGGCGGGAAAACCCCCGGCCCGCAGCGTCGTGTCGGAGCCAGGGGTCGTGCAAAGGTGGGGACCCATCGGAACCGCTCCCTTGGGGTATAGGGGGGCGGCAACTCGGACCCGGAAACCCGCCTGTTGCCTCCCTCCCCCCTTTCCCTCCCCCCGGGTGTGTTGTTCACGCACGCGTTCTCCCCCCTGCAGCCCCTCGCCTCCAGACATTCGGAAGCGTAAGCCAATGAGTACGAGGGAAGGGGGCCTGGGGGGTATTTCCCCAAATTTTGAAATGTTGGCATCTCCCCAGGGCTGGACCCAGGAAGAGAAGGCCCTGCAGCTGGTAACAGCGCAAAGGGGCCCCGGGGTGGAAGTGTTGGGGCATCTCCCGCCACCCCAACATCCCTTTTACCCCAGCGGGGGCGGAGGCTTTAAAAACGCCTTTTCGGGCTCACCAAAGCCGAGGTATACGGGCGCGTTTGAAGAGGGGACTCGTGGCGTGGCGAGACACTTCCCCAGGGGCGCAGGATGGGAGGCCTGGTAAGGAGTCTACCCTGCACGCAAATTGATATCGGGCCCTGGCCCGCGTTTTTCTTTGTTGACGCTTTGCAGGACCAGCACTGAAAATCTACGTCAAGCAGGACCCCCTGAGGACCTGGGGTGGCACTGGGAGGGCCTTGGGTTCGAGGCCTTCGAAGGCCTAGGGGCCTAGGGCCAGCTGCCAGCCCCCGCCGTGACCCCCGGGGGCCCGGGAAAGGCTAAAGTGGAGAAGGTAGCTTTGAGAAAGGGACCCCGAGCCTTTCCAAAAATTGTGTTGGCGCGCAGTGAGGAAGGGGCACAGACGTATCGGTGTTAGGGAGGGAGGAAAAACGTCCTCCACCAGACGGATTTTTGATGCTTCCAGCAGTACTGCAAGGACTGTGGCAGGTATGGTTACCTCCAGTGCATGTCCCAAGGTAAGGAAGGTACAGGCGGGGAAAATCGGACAGGTGGAGAAGGGGGGCCCAAAAACCCAGCCGTCCCGGTTCCCCGGGCCCCGTTAGGGAAGTGCCGTCGAACCAGCACGATGCACGGGGGTGAGAAACCCTAGTGCGGCCCGAATGTTGGCCACTTGCGACTTCCAGACGCACCCCCAAGACTGTTGGGGTCACGGGGCATTTTGTGCAGCTCAAGGGGGCCCGTGGGGCTCGTATTTGGGGTGGGGAGCACGGTGAGCGGCTGCCCGGGGTTTGTGGCCCATCTGACGAGCACTGTTTTTGGGGCCCTTACTACCTGACGCAGAGAAGGGTGTGTCGACCTTGGGCGGAAGCTGGGAGGGTGCACGGTGAAGATGTGCCCCTGCTTTCCCGTGGGTTGGGTGTCAGAGGAGTTTCGGCTGAGCGACGCACCCAGCCCCCCCGGAAGAGTTAGAAGCGGTGTTTGAATTCAAGAGGATGCGTGGAGTAGAGGCCTCGTGGGGCCATTCAAAAAATGCAGCTGGCTGATGGGGGGCGGTTGGGGGGAGCCTTGGGGACCAGGGGGGGTGTTTGTTCGTGTTGGTACTAACTTCTCCGATAAGGCCAGAAAGGGGCCAGTGGCAAAGCTGGGCACTTGGAGGAAGTAGAGCATCCAGAAAGTCGTCGGGGAGCAAGGGTTGGTTTGGTGTGGGGCCTTGCCTGACTTCCTCGAGGACTTGGGGCACCGGCTGTGCGTTACCAGGGCCAGGAAGCTCTCCTGGGGCCTGGTAAAAAGAAGATGCTTTAGCCCCCCGTAGCGGGGATGAGGACTGGCAGACGCGACCGAGATGAGGACGAGCATTTGGACGGTGAGGGCGTGGCAGACGTCAAAGGGACCAAAACCGGGCTTGGGGCAGGAGATACCCCCCTGGGTGCCCCTGCCAATCTACCGCCGCCCCACCTCCTCCGAGCGACCCCCGCGGAGCGAAGAAAAACCCCGTGGATGAAAGATTTTTTTTGGGTTTTTGAGAAATGATTTATTTAAAAATTTTTTGTATTGTTTAGGTTTTGATATGTCGAGCAGACGGGTGTCTGCTTTATAGGGGGGGATATGCTACGCCCGTGGGTCTTGTCCTGGCGAAAAAAAGGGTTAACATGAAAAAGGGTGACCCGGGCAGGTTAACTGAAGGGACCTGGGCAAACGGACGCGCTGGGTGTGAGCGGGGGGGGCGGAGGAAAAGCCGAGAGACGGAGTTGGGTGTTGCTCCTGTGAAGATTGTGTGTGCCCCGTGACTGATATATACTTGTGTTTCCCTGTTATAAGCTGTATCGTGCAGTGTGACATGCTGGTTTTCCCCCCGTTTGGCTATAGAAAAGGTACGGGTAAATAACTTGTGTAAATAAAGGAAAAACTGTATTTTTTGTTTATTTTGTGCCCTGCCTCGCCCCTGGCGTTTCCTTCGTGGTGTTTGGACGCTGTGGGGCTTTGGGCCTCTTGGAGCTGTTCGTGTTCACGACCCCGGGATAGCACGCCGTCGCCTAGCCTGCTTTTGTTGTGTCAGAGAGACAGGCGGCCGGGGAACAATATAACAAACATACACACAATTTTATGTTAAAGTATTATACATATGATCTAATATTCATATAATATTTTAAAATATTAAAATAATATAAATTTTTTTTGAATATTTTAAACAAAACACCACACACACACACCCCCCACACACACACCACACACCACACACATACACACACAAAACACACACACACACACACCACACCACACAAAAAATAATATATAAAATAAAAATAATATAAAAAATAATATTTGGTCTAATATAATTATAATATATAATAATATTATAATTTGTTTAACAAATATAACAATCTTATATATTATAATATATTATATATATAATATTATATAACAAACCACACAACATATATGTTATATATTATATTATAATATATTTGGTCTATAATATATAAATATATATATATATATTTTTATATATATTTTATATACAAAACACACCCCCACACCAATATGTATATGTATATGGTATGTATTATGTAAATTTTATATAATATATATAATATATTATATATATATATTATTAAAATATATTATGTATCTAAATAAAATATAATATTATATAATATATTTTTTAAAAATTTTATATTTTGTATATACATATATATAATATATATATATATAATATAATATAATATATATTAAAATATACACACCAACACACAACATAATGTATATGTATAATATATATATATATATATATATATATATATATATATTTTAATATATATATATATATATATATAGAAGTATTTATATTGTGTATCTAATTGGTGATAATAATATAAAAATATTATATATATATATATATTATGTGTTTTTGTGTGTGTTGTGTGTTTTTGTGTGTGTGTTGGGTGTGTGTGGTGTGGTGTGCATGTGGTGTGTGTGTGTGTGTGTGGTGTGGGGTGTGTGGGTTGTGGTGTGTGTGTGTGTGGTGTGTGGTGTGGTGTGTGTTTATATATATAATATATATATATATATATAATATATTATGAATATATAATTAAAATAAAATATATAATTTTATTAATGTGGTGTGGTGTGGTGTGTGTGGTCTGTTTTTTGTGTGTTTTTATTACATATAATCAAAATTTATTATTATATTATATTATATATTTATATAATATATACATATACATTAAATATTATAATAAATAATAAATATATATATATAATACAACATAATACATATATGTAAATAAATACAATTATGTGTGTATGTTTTTGGGATAATATATTTTATATAATATATATTATATATATATTTAAAAAATTTTATGGGTTGGTGTGTGGGGTGGGGTATAGACACAAATAATATATATATATATATATATTATATATATATTATATATATATATATATATATTTTATTAAAATATATACACATATACATTGGTGTGTGTGGTTTGTTTTAATATATTAATATATATATATATATAATATTATATAATATATTATAATAATATAATTATTACATACACAAAATATATATAATTAAAATATATATATATATATATATAATAATTTTACACATATAATACAACATATAATGTGTGTGTGGTGTGCGTGTGTGTGGTTGTGCGTTTTTGTTTTTTGGGGGTTTTTTGTGTGTGTTATGTGTGTTGTGTGGGGTTGGGTGGGGGTGCTTGGTGGTGTGGTGGTGGTGTGTGTGGTGTTGTGTGGGTGTGTGTTTGTTTTTTTTATAACAAACCACACAAATAGTTTATAATAATATTATAAATATATATATATATAATATAATATATATAATAAATAGATATGTATAAAATAAAATATTAATTATATTTTTTATATATATTTAAAAATATATATATAATATACCCATAATGTATATACATATATACCATACATATATAAAATATATATATATATATATAAATAATATAATTTAAAATACAATACATATAAATTTTGTTGTTTGATTAAGTGTATAAACACAATATTAAAAATATAATATATATTATATATATATTATATATATAAATATATAATTTTAATTTTAATAATATAAATTATATAATATATATATATATACATTACATATATTTTTTTGTGGTTTGATATGTGTATAAAAAAAAATGTATATATAATATATATTTTATATATATTATTATATATATATATATATATTAATTTTTATATATATATATATATATATGTATAGTATATATATATATATATATATAATATATATAAATTTTGTATATTATGTAATACAAACACACACCACAGACACACCACCACACACCACACACACACACACAATATAATATATAATTATATATAATTATATATATATAATATTAATATAATACATATTAATTATATATATAAATAATATATTAAAATATAAAACCCCCCCAACATACACAACACACACACCCCCACACAAAACAACAAAAACACACCACAATATATATATATATAATATATATATTTTATATTATATATATTATATATTAACCCCAATATTTGATAACTATATAAATACATATAATTAATGTGTTAGGGTTTTTATATATATATATTAATTTATATATATATATATATATAATATAATAAATTTTATGTATAGACACAAATATTAAATAATATATATTATATATATATATATAATATATAATTATTTATAATATACTGTTACGCCGGTCCCCTGTCCTTTTGCCACCAACACAAGGCAGGCTGGCGCGGCGGTTATTCAGGGTCGTGAACACGAAAGCTCCAAAGGCACCCCAAACCACAGCGTCCCCGAACACCCGGAGAGGAAACGCCAAGTGGCGAGGAGGGACGAAGTAAACAAAATGACAGTCTTTCCCTTTTTTTACCCCTACACTTTTTTATAGGCACAATACAGGGGGGGAAAAAGATGTCCACGCACAAACAGCTTATAAAAGGGCACACAATGTTTTTTCAGGCACAAGGGGACACACGAGGTCTTTACAGGAGGGAGCACCCCAAACCCCCTCTCCCGGGTTGTTCCTCCCCTCACAGCCAGCTGCCCCATGTTTGCCCCGTCCCTTTATGTTAACACATGCCCCGGTCATCCTTTTTCATGTTAACAATGTTTTCACACGAGACAAAAACCCACGGGGAGCATTTCCCCCCAAAGCAGACGACCCGTCTGCCTTCCC
>NW_023646473.1:0-35586 GCF_015228065.2 Penaeus monodon
AAAGCCCCTTTTCCGAGGGCCCTTTTCCCCCTTTTGCATGCTTCCTGAGCAAAGCCCGGGCAAACTGCATCTGTGCCGCAAGAAAAATGTGCGGCTCTCGAAACCGGTTTCATATCATCCTATGGCATATCTTGGTGCCCGGGAAACAATGTTGGCTGTCCTTACAGAGCGTGTATAGAGATTTAGAGCAAACCTGACCTGGGAAAGGAATCATCCCGTAATATGCCCCCTGGTCAAGAGCATAAAGCTTCTTTTACCACTCTGTTGGTTCTTTCTACCATACCATTTGCTTGGGATTGTACGGGGGGGTCAGCTTAAATTTTTTTGGATTCCGGGAAAAACAAACCAAGAGGTTTTATTAACTCTGCTCCCCCACTGTCTCACTCTAGTGTGGCCCATACACGGGGAAAACTGTCAATAAATGCGTGGCAATTTTCACTCGCTTATCACGAAAGGGGTCTAACTCCCCGAACGGAAAAGGGGTCAATATCCTAAGGTAAAAATTTTCCCTCTTTCCGTCTGGGTAATTAATCGGTCGGGGGAAAACCCCTTTCAAAGGACGGGCAACTTTTGGCGCGGGCGCTAGGGGTGCTTTTTGCTGGAGCAGCCTTTTTTCACTGGCAGTCTGACGGGTCTTAACAAACTTTTAGTAAAAAAGTAATTGGGAAATGAACTTGTTTTGGCTTTATTAATGTTCTGAATATACCGGGATGTCTAAAAGGAGTGAGGCATGGGACAGACAAAATGTTTATTCTCTCAAATGCGAGGCACCACAACCCTGCAAAAACCCGGGTCACCCGAGTCCTGCAGATGGTAAAAACCCCCATTCCCAACTTCAATTCACTAAGGTGCTGGAAACTTTGCGTTGGAACTAATCCCCATCGGGGGTCTCAACTACTGTGCCCGGTGGGGTTTTTTTAGCTGTTCTGCCGCAAAAAAAGTGGGTCATTACTTCCCTTTTCTCTGTGGCAGAAACCCAGCGGTTTCACTCTTGATTAATCAGGCTGGTGTATAGCTCCTTTCTTTTAATGAAACCAATTTAATTTGCAGGTCATACCCATCCCCCCGGGCATCCTTGGACTTTTGGTCTTTCCCGGTAAAAACCATAAACCAGAGGGCGGGTCGTATACACCGTGATTTCTGCCTAATGTAGGTCGAAGGCCCTTACGCCTCAAAAACACAGTGCCTCACTTCTGGCACTGTAGCGGTCTCCGGCCCATTCTTTTTTCTGGAGAAATACGCACAGCATGGGTTGGGGGTTCTGCGTCAGCTGCATCAAAAATCCCAATAGCTTTTTTGAGGGTCACAATGGACCTCAAAAGGGTTTTTATAAATTTGGGTTTTGCGGGTGGGCAGAACAAGGCAAATTCAGCTTTCAAAAGACGTTGGCTTCCTCAGTCCAAATGAACTTTCGTTCTTTCCCTTTCAATGAAATCAAGGGGCGCTAACCTTGGAAACCCTCTATATGCCCACGGAAAACCCTGGGAGCACCAAAAGGGAAACCGGGGACTCCCCACATCTTTCGGGCGGGTCATTTTTGCTATAGCAGTTAGCTTTTTTGGGGTTTGGACGGATCCCTTCACTGACATTTCAAAACAAGAATTTTAATTTCTGTACGCTACTCCTTTTGCTGGGGTTTAAAAGCAACCACCATTAAAAAATTCAAAAGTCTCTTTAAAAAGTCCGGGTGCTCCCTGTACTGCTAAAAAAAACCCCATCTCAATAAGCGCTGTGTGGCGACCAAAGCGGAAGACTATTATTTAATATTTTCTCTAAAAGGTTTGGGGGGGCGGTCTTCAAACCATATGGCTTCGTCTAAAACTGAAAACCAGGGGCCCCATCACTAAAATGCTGTCTTGGGGTCGATCTTGAGGTTCCACGGGTAGCCCGTGGGCAAACGAGCATCCAATGGGGTGAAAAATGCGCTCTGGTGCAAGTCATCAAAACCTTTTTTATCTGGGGAAAGGGAAAAGAGTCAAAACTTTGTTATGCTTTATAGTAGGGAAATCAAAAAAAACCCTTTACTGTACCATCCTTCTTACGAACGAGAACCCTGGTAAACCCAAGGACTTGTGGGGGTTTTTAATAACACCACCTTTGGGCCTTGCATCACACTTTTTTCCGAATAGTCAATGGGGGCCGTTTGGGGTAACCTCCACTGCCTCGAAAACAGGGGGTAGGCTCACCTGTTCTATTCTGTGGAAACCCGGGGGGAACGTTCCTATGTCCATAGTTTCACACTAAAAAGTCCAGAGAACTTCTAAAGGATCTCAAAAAATTGCCCTTCTCAGGATCCCCCAAAAGACTAAGCTGGCAATTCATTTGGGTTTCTAAAAGGGGGACTAAGGGTTTTGTAATTCTGGGGCCGTACAACCCCCTGGGGTTCCTCCTTCCCGCTTTAAAAAAACCCATCATGGCTCATTGTTGGTGTTGATGAAATTAAATTTTTTTCCTAAAAATTTGGGGAAGTGGTGGAAAAGATACCCACAGGGACGGGGTAAAAATTTAGCTCGGGAAAAAATTTTGGGAACCTTTTCGTTTAACCCAAAATCCATTTGGCCTTTTTAAAATAAAAACCCATCTTCATCAAAGTCAAAATGGGGGTTAACGACCTCTTCTATGTGGGGTGAGTTGGACACGGTAAGGCGGGGGCGGCAGCACATCCTCCGGGGGGGCTGGACACGGTAAGGCGGCGGCAGCAGGGGGCACACATCCGAGGGACTGGACCCGGTAAGGCGGGGGCGGCAGCGCACCCATAGCTTTCCGACGGGCGGGACACAGGTAAGGCGGCGGCGGCGGCAACAGCATCAGCATCCACGGACTGGACCAGGTGAGCCCCCCAGACTTACCTGCAGTATCATTTGCTGGTTTAGGTTTTGGGTGTTATAAAGTTGACTCACATGGGGTCGGGTCTGCAAGCAAGTTCCCCCCTTTTAAACCCCTAAGGGGCTTTTACTGTTTTAACTACCCAGATAGGAATTTTTCCTTAGTCGGAGAACCACACTTTTGGGTAACTAAAGCACTTAAAGCTAAACCAAAATTGCTTTGTTTTTCAAAGCCTAGAGGTCTTTTTGCGAAAATTGACCCGATTTTGGCTAAAGGTGACTGATGAGCAACTCGGCTTTGGGGTGTACATTTTCTTTGATCATTTTTCCCCCATTCAGTCTCGCCGCATTTAACAACGTTCTCTGGCTAGGGCATTGAAAAATTTACTGTCTCAAACCCGAAAATAGCAAAATTCTGTGGGGGGTTACTTCTTGTAATGACACATAACTAAACCCCTCAACATTCCAACCAATCACAAAACCTGGGAAAAGATTCCCTTGAACCAAACCCATGACGAATGACTTTTCCTCGATGGGGATTCGGACATCACACCACCCTGTACACTAAATTGGTTCCACACCCCCCAAAAGCTTCCTACTTGGTTTGGGTAAGGTTTAAGAGAGATTTTACCGGTGGGGATGCTTTCGCAGTGCCCCCGCTTCACTTCCTGTGTCTATCAGACCCAATTAACCATTTTTGAGGAAAAAAGGGGTTAAGGAACCACATTTCTTTAGGTGAAGTTGTTGTCATTTTCCCCGGGCTCGCTTTTGGGCCTGACTATCGGGAAGGGGCAGTTTTCCATATGTCCTTGCCCACCCCCAGCATACTCCTTTTTGGGTTTCTCTCGGCAGTCACGGGTGGAATTCCTCGGGGGCGGTAAAAAGCCAGAGGGTTTGTTCACCAAACTGCCATTTTTGTTCCACTCTTTATCTTTGACCCTTTGTTCTGGGATGTTTAAAACCTGGTACTCCCTAGAACCCCCTTTCGGGCTCTTGGCGATCCCCCCATATACGTGTTGACTCGCCGATTATCAGTGTTCTACCTCTTGCCCTGCAACACTTTCCTGTACCAAAGGTAAGGCTTCAAAAAAATTTTTTTAATCAATCTCGTGGCCTATCTGTGCACCAGACACCCCTAAAACCCTGAGAGGACGATTTTTCAATTTCAAAAAGAAAATCCTGTGGACTTTGGAAATTTCCCCCCTGAGTCGTTTATTAAAACTGTCGAAAATTCTGAAGGGAAGTTTTTCCGCAGAACTTGTATCTAAGACGCGAGCAAACGGGGCCCAAATTTTGGGAGTCATCGAACAAGGGGAGTTTAAACCCTTTCTGCATCTCCTCGCGTGTTTTTTGCAGCAGGGGATTCTTGCACCATACCAAAACCTGCGTTCAATCTGGGAATCCAGGGGTCCACCTCATGTTCCTTTGTAAAGCTCTGCTGCTGGATTTTTTTGCTTCAAACAAGGGAATGCGGGCCCGGGTTTTCAAAAAAAAACGGGTGAAGGTTCACGGTCTGGAAAATGAGGCAAAATTGTCCGATATGGGGATACGTCTCGGGCTGGTTTTTGGTTTGGCTGGATCACGTGTGGCGTACTAAACCTGTCATGATCTTGGCCCCTCTCGTCATCATATCTTGATCCGTTTCGACTGCATCGTTCGAAATCCCTAGACTGGATCGTCAAATTGCGGTTCACAACGCTCGAAGGCTAGCACACTCATCATCAGGTGGTTTTTCTGTCACCAATCTCCTTGACCTCGGCACGAAATTCCCCATTGTCGCCTAACTTTTTCTAAAAGGGCATGCATTGACCTTCTTGACTGGCATCTCTTGCGCCTCTGCTCCTTGAACGCCCTGGTTAAAAATCGCTCTCGAAATTGCGGGTTTCTCTACCCACGCTCCCTTTTTTTCTTACTGGGCCATCCCCATGTTCGCCGATCTAAGACTGTTTTGAAACTAACGGGGGGAAAGCCAAACACGATCACTGACGGTGACCAGCATCACAGCCCACAAAACTTTTGCCTAAAACGTACGCGGGAAATACTTCTGAATTATTTAAGGCTGAAGGCACATTATAAAACAAAAAAGCATGGTTAAAAAAGTAAAAAACATTCTTACGGGCACATACCAAAATAAGAAAATTTGTATAAAAAAAACAAAAAACACGATAAAACAAAGGGATTCAGAGCTAAAACACAAAAAAATAAAGCCAAAAAACATATGGATTACAAAAAAACACAATAAAACTAAAAGCAAAAAAAATAAATCAAACATAAAAAAATTAAACCAAAAAATCGTGACCCCGGTAACTAACTTGATTTTGAGAGGTTCAAGGTCTGATCCTTTTTTAAAAAAAAAATGTAATGATAAAAAAAAAATGAATAAATAATGGCAGGTTTGTGGTGGGCCCGAAAAAGAAAGGTGAATGTCACATTTATTTAAAACAAAAAAACCGAAAAAAAAAAATTAAACTAATAAAACCACTAAAAAGGGACAATATAAAACATAAAAGCGGGGATTTAAAAAAAAAACTAATGAAAGTTAAAACCGAAACGTAAAACAAAACACAAAATAATAAAAAAAAACTGAGAAAACATAAAAAACTAAAAATTGCTAGGAAACGAAAAAAAATACGGCTAAAAAATAAATAAAAAAAAAAGGCCCAGCAAAAAAATTTCAAAGTCTCCTTAAACATTGCCGTCTTTCTTTATTTTTATTCCCTTTTGGTTTTTCTGTGGCCATAAAAAACACTCTTTTAAATTTTTGGGCTCGTGGGTCTTGGCTCAAAAAAAAGAGAGGGGGCGATCCCGAGCCCCCAGCGTTAACCCTACGCCTATTCGATTAATCTGCCCGCCAGACAAAAGTCGGGAGCGGGCGAAAAAAACAAACTTTGGGGCGTTATCTTTGGGTTCTGTTTTTACTATTTGTTAATTTGCAAATTACTCTTATAGAATTTTTTTGCGGGTTAAAATAAAAAAATCTCAAATTGTACAAAAACCAAAATATGGCACAAAAAAAGTTTAAAAAATAGATACACAAAGGTTAAAATCAAAAACTAAAACACAGAAATCAGACAAAAAAATAAAAAAATTAAGACATTAAAAACAAACCCTAACCCAAACAAAAAACTAATAAAACAGTATATAAAAAATAATTGTTAAAAAAAGGTATTTTCGACCACCTTCCTTTGGGAGGGGGTGTTTGGGCCAAGAGATGGCGCCCCAAAAAAAAAAGGGGAAACCCCCCTTTAAAAATTGTTCATCACTACAACTACCCAGGGGGCACGGGAGTCGAACTGCCGAAAAACTTTAAAATTCGGGGAAGCCTACCCGTAAAAAGTCCCTTTCGTTTTGATAAAAAGCCCCCCCATTTTGACTAAGGTGCCTGGCGCAATAAAACACGATAAAACGGACCGCCGCGGGGGAGGACTAGACAAAAAAGCCCGGTCCACAATAAACATACAACAGCAGCAACACACTCACAGACGGACAGGTCTGAAAATAGATGCAGCTTAGGGACACAGAACAGGCCATCTTTTAAAAAGGGGCATGCATGTTCAAATCTGTGAAAATTTTTCTGCCGGTCGACGACCGGGGAAAAAAACAACTTCATGCTCTAATCAAACCTTCCCCTTAAAAAGCCATTCCCAAAAAAGCCATTCCCAAAAAGGGGAACAAAAAAAAAAGTACAAGTAACGTAATGGGTTCGCTTCACTAATGGTTCAGCATAGAACACCCCTACTGGGTTTTCTGAAAATTGTACGTGTCTTACTTTTACTACATCTTATACAAGACAAATTTTTAATATAGTACATGTCAACTTCCTGGCACTAGGGTTTGGCCATGCAAGTGACCCTGCACGGGAGGGGGTCCGGTCTGGCATCCTTCTTTTGAAATTATTGCACTAAACCCATGCTGGGCTGAACGGGCACAAGAAAAGGCAATAAAAGGGGGGTCCTCTGCTTCTAGATGATCAGTTTCATCATCTACCCCCTCAGTGGCAGTGAAATTCCTGGGGGGGTATAGGGCTTCAAGTAATTAGCATAACTCCCCGCTCACAGCTTCGCCATACAGATTCCTTACTAGGAATACAAAGCCCTAATTTTTGGACACGGGCGGGGCCCTTCCCAACGGGGCGAAAACGATTTGATCCCTGTAAAAACCTTTTGAAACCAATGCTCCTTCCTTCAAAGAAAATTTTTTCCTGACTTTCCGTCGAACCCCGGGTCCCCCCTTTGAGCTTTCCTCATGCTTCCTGAGCACAGTCCAGTAACTCAGTCTGTGCGCAAGATAAAGGTGCGGCTCTCGTAGACCGGGTTTCATGTCGCCCTATGGGCATATCGTTTGGGGTGCCCCCTGGAAAAAATGTAATGGCGGGCCCCTTACAGAGCGGTGTATGGGTATTTAAGAAACCTACCTGAGGAAGGACTCACCCCCAGTAATTCACCCCTGGCACAGAGCATCAAGCTTCTTTTCCACTCTGTTGGTTCTTTCTACCAAAAACCATTTGCTTGGGGATTGTACGGTAGGGTCAGCTTAATTTTTTTTTGGGTTCACGGCAAACGAAGCCAAGAGGTTTTATTAAACTCTGCTCCCCCATCTTCTGCCTCTGGGGTGGCCCTACACTGTGAAAAATGTAAAGATGCATGGAAATATTTTCAGCTCGCTTATACGCAGAGGTACAACTCCACGAAAGGGGGATAGTGGTCAAATATCATAAGGGATAAATATTTTCCCCTTTCCGTCTGTGGTAATTGAATCATCTGGGGGGAACCCTTTCAAGAGGACGGGGGAACTTCGGCGCTGCAGCTATGGTGCTTTTTTTGCTGGAGCAGCCCTTTTTTCATCTGGCAGTCTGGCAGGTCCTTAACAAACTGTTTTTAAAAGGTATATTGGGAAAAAGAACTTTTTTTGGGGTTTATTAAATGTTCTGAATATCCTGGGTTCTGACGGAGTGAGGCTGGGGACGCGTAATACGGGGTTTTCTCAAATGGCGAGGCACCACAACCCTGCGAAAAAATCCGGTCACCCGAGTCCCAGATGTACAAGACCCCATTTTCCCAAATTCAAAATTTGCTAAGGAGTGGTAACTTTGGGAGTTTGGGAAATAAACCCCATCGAGGTACTCAACTACTGTGCCCGTAGGGTCTTTTTGCTGTTCTGCACGCAAAAACCCGTGGGTCTTTTCTTCCAGTTTCTGTGGCAGCAACCAAGCGTTTTTACTCTTGATACATATCGGAAATGGTGTATGCTCCTTTTTTTATGATGATATCAAATTATAAAAGTTGCAGGTCAATACACCATCGAGACTCCTTGGACCTTTTTTTGGGCTTCCCGGTAAAAAAAACCAAAGGGGGGTGATCGGGATACACCCTGATTTCTGTCCCCAAATGTAGGGTCCCAAAGGGCCCCTTTCTGCCTCAACAAAAAGCAAGTGCCTCCTGTAGTGGCACTGTAGCGATCCCGGCCCATTTTTTTTCTGGGGAAATACGCTACAGCAGGAGGTTTGGCTTTTGCTCACCTGCTCAAAAATGCCCAAAACTATTTTTGAGGGGGGTCACAATGGACCCCCCCAAAGGGGTTTTTATAATTAGGGTTTTTCAGGGTAGGGGCAAAAACCAAGGCAGACTTTTAGGCTTTCAAAAGACTTTGGCTTCCTCAGTCCAAATGAACTTCGTTCTTTCCCTTTCAAGAATCAAAGAGCTGCTAAACCCTTGCGAACCCATCAACCGACGGAAGAACCCTGCAGCACCCAAAGGAAAGGGGCACTCCTCTACTTTTCGGGCGGCCATTTCTGCTTACGTTAGCTTTTTTGGATTTGGAGGATCCCTTTAGCGACTTTCAAAGCCAAAAAATTCTAAATTTTTGTACGGGTATCTCGCATTTTGCTGGGTTCAAAAGCAAACCAGCTCTATGTAACAATTCAAGAGTCTCTTGTAAATTCCGAGGTGCCCTTGTACTGCTAAAAAACCAATCACCAGTAAACACTGTGTGGCGACCTGACGGGAAAACAATATTATTTATGTTTTCTAAAAGGTTTTTTGGGGCGGGCCCTTTAACCCTATGGCATTCGTCTGAAATGCCCCCACACAGCCCCCTCACTAAAAACTGTCTTGGTCTCTTGAGGTTCCACAGGGGGAGCCCAGTAGGCAAACGGCATCCAATGGGTAAAATGCAGCCTGGGGCAAGTCATCAAAAACCTGTTGTTCTGGGAAAAGGGTAAGAGTCAGGGCGTTGTTATGCGTTTTATGGAAAACACACAAAAACCTTTCGTACCATCCTTCTTACGAACAGAACCACTGTGAAAGCCAAAGGGCTTTTGGGGTTCAAAAAAACACCAGCCTTGGCCATTGCATCACCTGTTCAGAAAAGTCAATCGGGCCGTTTGTGGTAACCTCCACTGCCTCGTAAAGTGGGGAAGGCCTCACCTTTTCGTATTCGTGGGTAAACACCGGGAAACGTTCCCATGTCCATAGTTTCAGCACTGAAAAATTTCCCGAGAAATTACTCAAGAGACTCGAAAAAATTTTCTTCTAATCCTCCAAAAGATTAAGCTGGCAATTCTTTGGGTTATCTACAAAGGGCTAAGGTTTTTAAATGCTGGGGGCCCTAAAAACACTCCCTGGGGTTCCTCCTTCACAGCTTAAAACCGTCATGGCTGCATTGTTGGGGGTTTATAAAATTAAAAATTTTTTCCTAAAATCGGAATTTGGTAAGATACATCCCAGGGACGGGTCAAATTTAGCTAGGAAAAATTTTGGAACTCGTCTTCGCGTAACCAAAATCCATTTTTGGGCCCTTTTTGTAAATCAAAACCATCTTCTCAAAGTCAAAATCGGTTTAAACGACCTCTTCTTGTCGGTGATTTGGGGCACAGGTAAACGGCGGCGGCAGCACATCACATCCGCGGCTGGACCAGGTAAGGCGCGGCAGCAGCGGCATCAGCTCCCACGGACTGGACACCGGTAAGGGGGCGGCGGCGGAGCGCTCAGCATCCGAGGGCTGGGCCAGGTAAGGCGGCGGCGGCGGCAACACTCAGCTCCAACGGACTGGCACAGGGGACCCCAGACTTCCTGCAGTTCATTTTCTGGTTCAGGGGTTTTGGGGTTATAAAAGGTTCGACTTGCACATCGGGCAGGTCTGCAAACAAATTCCTCCCTTTAACCTAATGGCTTATTCTGGTTTAAATACCCCGTAGGATTGTTCCCCTTTTTCGGAGAACCACACTTTGCTACTAAAGCATCTTAAAGGCTCAACCAAAAATTTCTTTGCTTTTCTAAACCTAGGAGGGACTTTTGCAGAAGGAAGTGCCCGATTTTTGGGTGAAGGGGGACTGATGGCAAAAATCGACTTTGGGGTGTCATTTTCTTTGATCACTTTCCCCCTTCATCTCCCCATTTACAACTGTTACTCTGGACTAGGGCAGTCTGTAAAAGTTACTGGTACTCTAACTCCCTCAAATACAAGAATTTCTGTGGGGGGTATTCTTTGAATAGCACATAAATACAAAGCCTCAAAATGTCCTACCCCCAACAATCCCTGGGAAACAATTCCTTTAACACAACCCCCATGAGGAAGACTTTTCCTCAGATAAGTGGATTTTGGACTCACCTCCCCTGTACTCTAAATTTTGGGTTCCCGACACTCCAAACTTCTACTTGGTTTAGGGAAGTTTAAGAGAGATTTTCGTGTGTGGATGTTTCAGCGTGTCCTTCACTTCCTGTGTCTTCAGCACCTTTAACTTTTCACCATTTCCTTTTTGATGAAACTGGGGCTCCACTTGTCTAGTTTCGGGGGCAGTTCTTTGGGAGCCCGATGGTTTTTTGTCAGGGTTCTCGGGCTCGCTGTCTGCCTGACTATCTGGAAAGGGGAGTTTTTCCGTTATGTCCAGATTGCCAATCCCCCGCATAATACCCCTTTGGTTTCTCTCGGCAGTCACGGGGGGGAATGTCCTCGGGGGGCGGTGAAAAGCCAGTATGGTTGTTCCCAACTGGGAGCATTTCTTGTTCCACTTTGTATCTTTTAGCCTTTTTAGTCCTGGGATGCTGTAAACCTGGGTACATACCTAACTCCTGTTTGGCTCTTTGGCGGATACCCCATAAGTTTGCACAGTCGCCAGTTTTCAAATGTTCTATCCCTTCCCTGCAAAACTTTCCTGTAAACCGAAAGGTAAGGCTTCAATAAAAGTTCTTTTAATCGATCTGTGGCCTATCTGTGACAACCAGGACAATCCCTCAAACCGAGGGACAGCCTTTCAATTTTAAAAAGTAAAACCTGGGACTTTGGAATTCCCTGGTCGTTTATTAGAAACTGTCGTAAAAATTCTGAAAAAGAAGTTGTTCCGCAGAACTTGTTCTAAACGCGGCAAACGGTCCCAACTTTGGGAAACATCGAAAAAGGGGGAGTTGATAAACCCTTTCTGCATCTCCTCGGGAGTGTATTCTTGCAGCACGGGTTCTTGCAACCCTCCCCGAACCTGCATTTTAAACTGGGGAACCAGTGGTCCACCTCATTGTTCCTTTTTAAAGCATTGCTGCTGGGTTTTTTTCTTCAAACAAAGGAATGCGGGCCCTGGTTTTTAGAGCAAACACCCGGTTAAGGGTTTACGGTCCCGGTAAATGAGGGGCGTTGATCCATATGTGGGGCTCTCGGGGGTAGGTCTTTGGAGGTGGATCACAGTGTGCGTACTCAAACCCGTCATGTCTTTGGGCCCCCTCGTCATCATACTTGATCCGTTTTCAGACTGCATCGGTTCGTAAAAACCTAGGACTGGGTCGTAAATAATGTGGGGGGTTCACCGTCTCGAAGGCTAGCACCCAGTCTCGGGGGTTATTTCTGTCACCAATCTCCTTGACCTCGGGCCCCAATTCACCCATCTGTCCCCACTAAATGTTCTAAAAGGGGATGCATTTATCCTTCAGGTTTTAGCTGCATCTCTTGCGCCCCTCTCCTTAAAGTCTGGTTCAAAAAGGGTCTCGGAAATTTCGGGTTTTTCTACCCCCAGCTCCCCCTTTTTTTTCTGAGGGCCTCCGCCATGTTCGCCGTCGGGAAATTTTTTGAAACTAAAGGTGGACACAAACCGATCACTGACGGGGCCCAGCATCACAGACCCTAAAAAATTTGCCTGAAAAATATCAAGGAAACTTCGAAATTTTGTTAAAGGCATAAAGGGACTATTATAAAACATAAAAAGGGATGGTATAAAACGAAAAAAACATTACTGTACTGCACTACCAAAAAAAAACTATATAAAAAAACATAAACACGATAAAGAAAAGGTTCAGAGAAAAACACAAAAAAGTAAACACAATAAAACATATGGATTACAAAACATAAACACAAAAAAACATAAAACGCAAAAAAAAATGAAAACAAACAAAAACAAAGTTAAAACCCAAAAATCGTGACCCCCGTAACAAAGCCGATTGCAAAAAGAAAATAAAAAAAAATTTCAAACTAAAGAAAATGGGCTCTGGAACCCTCAAAAAAACTACAAAAAAAATGCAAACCACGCACTCCCCCATTATTTGGGTTGTAGTGTTTTAGAGGTTCAAGGGCTGATCCATTCTTTAAAAAAATGTAATGCTAACAAAAAAAGAATAATAAATGGCAGGTTTGTGGGAGGCCGAAAAAAAAAAGGGAGAATGTCCCTTTTTTTTAAAAAAAAAAAAACCGAAACCAAAAAATATAAACATAATAAAACCACTAAACGGACAATTAAAAAAATATAAAAACTGGTTTAAAACAAAAATAATGAAAATTAAAAAACCCAAACGTAAAACAAGAACCAAAAAAAAAATAAAAAAAACTGGAAAAACTAAATAACTAAAAAAATGCTAGGAAACGAAAAAAAATCGGGTAAAATAAAAAAAACTAAAACGGTCCCCAAAATAAATTGTCTCTTAAAAATTGCAAAGTCTTTTTTAATATTTTTGCCTTTTGGGTTTTTGTGGCCACAAAAAATCACTCTACTTAAATTTTGGGTCGGTGGGGTCTTGCACCGAAAAAAGAGGGGGGATCCCAGAGTCCCCGCGTTAACCCTACGGCCTTTCGTTAATCGCCCGCCAGACAAAAGTCGGGGGCGGGCGAAAAAAAAACTGGCGACGCTTATCATCTGGGTTTTGTTTTTACTATTTTTAATTTGCTAATTCTTTTAAATTTTTTTTTGCTGGTTTCAATAACAAAAATTTAAAAATTTTACAATCAACATAGATATGGGGACAAAAAAAAGTTTTTAAAAAAATACACAAGGTTAAAATCATAACAAAACACAGAAAACAGACAACAGAAAAAAAATTAAGGCATTAAAAAATAAAACCTAAGCCAAAATAAAAATAATAAAACAGTATATAACAAAAATTGTTAAAAAAAAGGGTATTTTCGAGCCAGCCCTTCCCTTTGGGGAGGCGTGCTTGCCAAAAGATGGGCCCCCACAAAAAAGGGTAAACCCCTTAAATTGTTCAAACACTACAGCTTAAAAGCACTTGTATCCTATTTTTTTTGTTTTTGCTTACTTTTTTGTTTGTAAAGGGTTTGATAAAAATTCAGTATTCATTAGCCGCGCACACGCCACACACACAACCCACACCCCCCCCCCCCATCCCACCCTCCCCCCACATACCCCCTGCACCCCCCCGCCACATATCCCACATACCCACACCCATAAACCACCCACACCCCCACATACACCACACCACCATACCACACACACCCCACACACACACACCCACACACACCCCAAAACACACACACACACACACACACACACACAAACACACACACACCCCACACAAAACACGCACACACACACACACCCCACACACACACCACACACCACGCACGCCCACACACGCACACACACACACATCACACCACACATACACACACACATACACACACACACATACCCATAAACACACACACACACATACCCATACACACACACACACACAAACCCATACCCCACACACACACACATACCCATACACACACACACACACACTACCCATACACCCACACACCCGGCGCGCGCGCGCGGGCGCGCACACACACACATCCCACACACACATACCTACATACACCAAACTTCATCGTATCTAGGTTCGTTTACCAAAAATTATATAAATCCGACGGCCCGTCGCAGATTTAAAATTTTTTCAGGAAAATATTGTCCAGGTGTATTGGGGGGGTGAAGCTTATAAAATCAAAACTATCTTATCGATTTCCTTAAAATTTTGGGATATATTGTTTATTGTACATTCCACCCTTTGCTGTAAATTTTTGAAATTGACCCAAGGGGGGGCGACGCCCCCCCTCAAAACTTTCATACCACATACACTTCTTGCGTACTGCCCTTGTCCCACAGTTTTGCAAGTTTTTGCAATAAAAAAAAATTTTAAACATCGATAAGACCCAAAAGTGATTATCGCGGGCTTTTTTCGAAATTTGGCTTAGTTTTCTAAATTTTTTTTTTTTTTTTTTTTTTTTTTTTTTTTTTTTCCAAAAATTGCCAAAAAGAACAGGACCGAAATTCAAAAAAAGCCCGCGATAATCGCTGCGCTTTTTTGATAAGTTTTAAAATTGATACCAACAAATTTGGATCGAATAAAACTGAGACGAGGGCGGTCAGGAGCTTTATTTTTTTTTATTTTTGAAAAAAATCCAGTTGAAAATTGTGAATATTTATTTTAAATTTCTGTCAGTACCCTTTTAAATAGAATTTATGAACTGTTTTACTAAAGTAAGTCCCATTATTTTCCTCTTAAATGTAAAGAGTGAAAATATGTTAATTGGTCTCGAGTTATGACAAATGACATGAGTACCCCCTAAAAATTTAGGAAAATCGTAAGGTTGTTTTACCTTACCTGGCCTAGACTTTGCTACTGGTGGTCTCACACCGCTTGTATTAGTGTTTTCATACTGTACATGTGTTTACATATGAAAACATGCTTGTTGAATGTACATGTCCCATGTTACACAAGTGTACATGTGTACACATGTGTGTAAATACGTGTACACATGTGTACTGGTGTGTGTATATATGATTGTATGTGTATGCAGACATGTTATTTTGTCTCTTAATGTGTATTTTATATATACATGTGTACATATGTACATTTATGTGCACATTCTTCTAAGAAGTTGGCCACGTGTAACACAGAAGTTCATATGGTGTGTGTGTGTTTTGGTGTTTTTTGAATGTCTACACGTGTGAAACATGTTTGTGAACAGGTATGTATTGTATGTGTACATGTATATACATGTGTATGCATACATGTACGCATGTCCGTTTGCATTCGCGTATGTTTTTTGTAGCCTATATATATTATTTTCATGTACTGTTTACGTTTGTTTTGTATGTATATAGTAATAATCGTGTTATTGTTATTTTTTTGTTTTTTTCCCTTTCTTATTCGGTCTCCAAAGAACACATGCACATGAATATTAATGTAAGAATAGTTTTTTCCGATCGGCGACTACATGTCAAATAGGCCTACAATCCTCGAGTTTCCACAGAAGCAGCCGTTTCACCCGTTGACAAAGATCGGACCATTCTCGTTTATTTTATGGGATATAGATACGCCATTGTTTACACATTATAACCGAAGTCTGAACTTGCCTATCTGATGTACACGTCGATATCGCAATATATTCACCGCTTTTACGTGAAAAAAAAAAAAAAATCAGATTGGTTTTCTTTTTCCTTCATTTATTTTCATTTTCCTTCATTTATTTTATCATAGACCAACAACATTGGGAGTAATCCATTATAATACGACACTCTTACCTCCTCCGTTCAGTTTCAGTAGGTAGTGTCAATATACAATGTCTCATTCTTGCACCCTTACGGCATATGTGCATAAGGTGAAAGTGGCCGATCGGCGATTGGGAGGTGTGGGTTACGCCCTTTTTGACTGCCTAATTTTTCGCTGCCGGGCCCATAATCGGATGGGTAATTCTCCATTCGTATACTATTTTGAAAATGGTTTAAACTCATTTTCGACCTCTGCAGCCCGAGCCCCCCCCCACCCTCCCGCTCGGGGCGGTCCCCTTAACGGGCGTCGGGCGAGCCAAGGTGTCGTTTACCCCTGAGCAACGGTTCCTCATCGCTGGAAGTCGTATACAAATGTACGTCGTAAAGGAGCTGGATGAGAGCCTTTTAGCGATGGATTTTTTTTACCGACTTCCAGTGCGTGCTCGATATGGGCTCAGAAAAGATCACTCCACAGGGCGCCATGCAAAAGCAAGAAGAAATACTGGGTGCCCTAACTGGATCTGCAAAGGTGAGCGACGGCAACGGCAAAAGCCTTTTCCCCATGACTACCTTTGGGAACACAGGTAGCTGTAAAAAATTATTTCTTTTAAAAAGCTTAGGCAGAAAAAATTAAGCTCGGGACCTCGTTGAATAAACCTCGTTTTACAAAGTCAAGGACACGCTAGAACTATCTCTTGGCAGTCATCTCGGATCCTGGAAGGAATCATGGCATATGATGACGACGGGGATGACATGATTCTGGGCGACATGGACTTCAATGACACGGTCATCCAAAATCAAGGACTGGTCGATGACCTTCAGAAGCAGCAAAGACGACATTACGCTGCCTTTCCTGAAACTGATCACTTTCCTGTCTTATGTTTGTTTCATGTATTTGCTCATTAATAAATTAAAATCGTGCGTGGGTGCATCCATGCACACACGCATCGCCCGTGCGCGTATTCGAGCACTTGCGCTGAATTACATAATTTTAGGTAAATCGAACCTATATACGATGATAAGGAACTTCAACTCGATTGACTTTTTGGCCATTGGGGTGGCAAGCCAGCCCAAGTAGTGTGGTCCCAAGCCCGATAATAGAGAGATGAGTCCCAAAAGGTACACCGGCACTTTCCGTGGAAAGGACTGGGGACCCTACCACGTACTCACTCAAGAGCATCGTAAATGAAAACTACAATTAAGTATCATGCTGTGACCACGGCGGCTCAAACATGAACCTACGTATATAAAAAAATATATATATGTGGGGGTTGTGGTGTGGTGTGTGTGTTGTGTGGTGTGTGTGTGGTTGTGGTGTGTGTGTGTGTTGGTGTGTGTGTCCAAAAAACACACAACACACACACCACACACCACACACACACACACACACACACACACACACACACACACACACACAACACACATATATATATTTTTTTTATATACGTGGGTTCATGTTTGAGCCGCCGTGGTCACAGCATGATACTTAATTGTAGTTTTCATGTTACGATGCTCTTGGAGTGAGTACGTGGTAGGGTCCCCATTCCTTTCCACGGAAAGTCCCGGGGTGTTACCTTTTAGGGACTCATTCTCTCTATTTATCCGGGCTTGGGACCAGCACTGACTTGGGCTGGCTTGCCCACCCATGGCCAAAAAATCAAAGAGTTGAAGTTCCTTATCATCGTATTAGGGTTTGATTTACCTAAAAATTTTGTAATTCAGCGCAAGTGCTCGAATACGCGCACGGGCGATGCGTGTGTGCATGGATGCCCCACGCACGATTTTAATTTATTAATGAGCAAATACATGAAACAACATAAGACAGGAAAGTGATCAGTTTTTCAGGAAAGGCAGCGTAATGTCGTCTTTGCTGCTTCTGAAGTCATCGAAAAGTCCTTGATGTTGATGACCGTGTCATTTAAGTCCATGTCGCCCAGAATCATGTCATCCCCGTCTCATCATATCCTGTTTCCCTTCCGGGATCCGAGATACGCCCAAAGTAGTTCTGGTGTCCTTGTTTGTAAAACAGGTTTTTTAAAAAGAGGTCCCCGAGCTTAATTTTTCTGCCTAAGTTTTTTAAAAGAAATAATTGACACTACCTGTGTCTCCCAAAGGTATCATCGGAAGGCTCTGCCGTTGCCGTCGCTCACCTGCAATCCAGTTGGGGCACCCAGTATTTCTTCTTGCTTTTCTGGCCCCGTTGAGAGTGATTTTTTTCTAGCCCTATCGAGCCCCGGGAAAAGTCGAAAAATCCATCCAAAAAAGCCTCTCCAGCTCCTTTACACTAATCTTGTTACGATTTCCAGCGATGGGGAAACCGTTGCTGGGGGAAAAACCCACCTTGGCTCGCCCGACGACCGTTAAGGGACCGTCCCGAGGGGGAGGGGGGGGGGGGGGCTCGGCTGCAAGGGTCGAAATGAGTTATAACCATTTTCAATACTATACAAATGGAGAATTACCCCCGATTATTAGGCCCGGCGCGAAAAATTAGGCTCAAAAAAGGGCGAAACCCCACACCTCCCAACGCCGACGGCCACTTTCACCCTTATCACATATCCGTGGGTGCAAGAGAGACATTGATATTGACCTCCCTACTAAAAACTGAACGGAGGGGGCTAAGATGTCGTTTTTAAAAGGGTTTTCCCCCAAATGTTGTTGGTCATGTAAAAAATGAAGGAAAATAAAATAAATAAAGGGAAAAAGAAAACCAATCTGATTTTTTTTTTTTTTTTTACGAAAATGCGGTGAAATTTGCGATTCGACGTGTACATCGATTCAGTTAAAAACTTGGGTTATAATGTGAAAACAATGGGGATCTAATCCCAAAAAATAAACGAAATGGTCCGATCTTTGCAAGGGGTGATAACGGCTGCTTCTGTGGAACTCGGGTTGTGGGCCTATTTTGACATGTAGCGCCGATGGATAAACTTTTCTTACATTATTATTTCAGTCTTTGTTCTTTGGGAGCCGAAAGTAAGAAAACAAAAAATAAAAATACACATTATTCTTATCATACAAAACAAACTAACATAAGAAATATATTATTGCCCACTAAAACATACGCGAATGCAAACGGGCATGCGTACATGTATGCTAACCCTTATATACATGTAACAATCAATACATACCTGTTCACAAACATGTCACCCTGAACATTCAAACACACACCACACACACACCATATAACTTCTTTTCACGTGGCCAACTTCTTAGAAGAATGTGCACATAAATGTAATGTACCATGTATATATTAATAACATTAAAGACACACTAACATGTTGCATACACTACAAACAATTTACACACACCAGTACACATGTGTACACGTATTACACACATGTGTACACATGTACACTTTTGTACACATGGGGACATGTAATTCAAAAAATGTTTTCATATGTAAAAAATGACTGTAGAAAAAACTAATACCGGGGTGAGACCACCCCTAGCAAATCTTGGCCGGGAAGGTCAACCTTCGATTTTTTCCCAATTTTTTTGGGGTACTCTGTCTTTTCGTCATAACTCGGCCCAAATTAAAAAAATTTTCACTCTTTTTACTTTTAAAAGGGAAAAATTAATGTACTTCTTTAATCTTCATAAAATTTTATTAAAAAATACGACAGAAATTACATAAATATTCCCCCAATTTTCAACTGGGTTTTTCTCAAAAAAAAAAAAATAAAGCTCCTGTACCCCCTTCTCATTTTTTTTTTCGATCCAAAATTTTTTTGGTTCAATTTTAAATTACAAAATGCGCAACGATTTTTCGCGGGGGCTTTTTTTGTTTCGGTCCTGTTCTTTTTTGGCAATTTTTTTGGGAAAAAAAAAAAAAAAAAAAAAAAAAAAAAAAAAAAAAAACTAAGCCAAAATTTTGAAAAAGCCCCGATAATCATTTGGGGTCTTATCGATGTTTAAACATTTTTTTTTTTTTGCAAAAATTGCAAAATGTGGGACAAGGGCGTACGCAAAAAAGTGTATGTGGTATGAAAATTTTTTGAGGGGGGCGTCGCCCCCCCTTGGTCATTTTCACAAATTTCAGCAAAAGGGGTGGAATGTTCAAAAACAATATATCCAAAATTTTAAGGAATCATAAAATAGTTTTGATTTTTTAACTTCACCCCCCCTACATCCTGGCATTTTTCCTTAAAAAATTTAAATCTGCGACGACCCGTCGGGTTTAATAATTTTAGGGAATCGAAACCCAGTACATGAAATTTTTTGTTAGTAGGTATTGTTGTGGGTTTTGTGTGGGGTGCGCGCGCGCGCGCGCGCGCGCGTGTGTGTGTGTGTATGGTATGTGTGTGTGTGTTGTGTATGGGGATGTGTGTGTTTTGGGGTATGGGGATTTTTTGTGGGGGTGTGTTGGGGATGTGTGTGTGGTGTTATTTGGGGGAGTGGTGTGTGTGTATGGGGATGTGTTGGTGTATGGGTATGTGTTGTGTGTGTGTATGGGTATGTGTGTGTGTGTGTTGGGTATGTGTGGTGTGTGTATGGGGTTTTTTGTGCGTGTGGGGGTTGTGTGTGCGTGTGTGTTGTGTGCGGGTGTTGTGTTTGGGTGTGGTTTTTTGGGTGTGTTGTTTTTGTGGGGGTTGTGTGTTTGTGTGTGTGGTGTGTGTGTGTGTGTTTGGTGTATGTGTGTGTGTTTGATGTGTGTTGTGTGTGTTGTTGTGTGTGGTTTTGGGGGTTTAATTGGCGTGGGGCAGGTGGGTAGTTGGGTGAGGGTGTGGATTGGGTGGCGGGGGTGGTGGGTATGTGTGTGTGGGGTGTGCCGGCATAATGTATACTAAATGTTTGTATCTAACCTTCAACTAAAAGTAGCAAACACAAAAAAATAGCGTACAAGTGCATTAAGCTTGTAGTGATCTAAACAATTTTAAGTGGGTTACCCCTTTTTTTTGGGGACCCCTCTCTTGGCCAAGCCGCCTCCCCAAAGGAAAAAGGCTGGCTAAAAAATCCCTTTTCTTTAACAATTATTGTTTATAACTGTTTTATTGAGTTTTGTTGGTTTAGGTGTTATTTTTTAATCCTTAATTTGTTTTATTCTGTTGTCTTATTTCTGTTTTTTTAGTTTATGATTTTAACCTTTTTCGGTATCTATTTTTAAACTTTTATTTGTCTCATATCTATGTTGATTGTAAAATTTTGAGATTTTGTTTTGTACCAGAAAAATAATTCTATAGAGTAAGTACAAATTAACAAATAAAAAAACGAACCGATGAAACGTCCGCCTGTTTTTTTTTTTCCCCCGCTCCCGATTTTTGTCTGGCGGGCAGTTTAAATCTTTGCCGGGGGTTTAAACGCTGGGATTTTTGGGATCCCCCCCCCTCTCTTTTTTTCGAGCGCAAGACCCACCGACCCAAAAAGTTAAGTAATGATTGTTTGGGGCCACAAAACCAAAGGCAATAATTTAAGAAAGACTTGCAATTTTTATAACTGATTTTTTTTGCTGGCCCGTCTTAGTTTTATTTTATTTTGTACCGTATTTTGTTTCGTTTCCTAGCTTTTTTTATGTTATTTTTTTTTGTCTCAGTTTCTTTTATTTTTTTGTTTTTGTTTTACGTTCGGTTTTTAACTTTCATTATTTTGTTTTAAACCCCAGCTTTTTATAGTTTTTATATTGTCCGTTTTTAGGGGTTTTTTTTAGTTTATATTTTTTGTGTTTGGGTTTTCTTTTTTTAATAAATGTAGACTTCTACCTTTTTTTTTGGGCCCTCCCCAAAAACCTGCCTTTATTTATTCATTTTTTGTTAGCATTACATTTTTTTTAAAAAATGGATCGGCCTTAAACCTCTCAAAATCCTAAAACCCCAAATAATGTGGCACTGCGTGGATTGCATTTTTTTTTGTACGTTTGTTTGGGGTTCCAGATCCTTTTCTTTAGCTTTGTTTTTTTTTTTATTTTTTTTTTGCAATGGGTTTTAGTTACTGGGGTCCGATTTTTGGGTTTAACTTTTTTTTTATGTTCTGATTCTTTTTTTTTTTTGCTTTTTATTTTTTATGTGTTTTATGTTTTGAAATCCATATGTTTTATTGTCTTTCTTTTATTGTGTTTTATGCTCTGAATCCGTTTCTTTTATCGTGTTTTATTTTTGTTTTAACTATTTTCTCTTATTTTGGTATTGAGTAAGTAATGTTTTTTTTACGTTTTATACCCAGCCTTTTTTTTTTTAAATGTCCCTTTTCTGCCTTTAACAAATTCAAAAGATTCCTTGCAGACTGTTTCAGGAAAAAGTTTAGGGGTCTGTGATGCTGGTGCACCGTCATGACGTTTTTGTGCCCCACCGTTAGTTTCAAAACAGTCTTCACGTGGGCGAACGGGCGGATGGCCTCAGTAAAAAAGGGAGCGGGGGGGAAAAAAGAAACCCGCAATTCTTCGAGGCCGTTTTTGAACCAGAGTTCAAAGCAGGGCCAAGTTTCCCTCAACCTGAAGGATCAAGCATGCCCTTTTAAAACATTTAGTGCGACAGATGGGTGAATTGCGTCCGGGGTAAAGGGGGTTTGGGTAAAGAAAAAACCCACCTGTGACTGAGTGGCTAGCCTTCGAACGTTGTGAACGCCCCCTTATTACGATCCAGTCCTAGGATTACGAACCTGCGTCTGAAACGGATCAGATACGATGACAAAGGGGGGCCAAGATCTGCGGGTTTTGAGTACGAAAAACCTGTATCCCCCAAACCAAGCCCTGCCCGAGACGTACTCCACATATGCGGATCAATCTCTGCCTCATTTACCAACCTAAACCTTCACCGTTTTTGCCCCTCTGAAACCGGGCCCCGCTTTCCGTTGTTTAAAAGCAAAACTCCAGCAGCAGTGCTTTAAAAAGGAAAAAATGGGGTGGACCAGGGGATTCCCGATTGACTGCGGGTTTCTGGGATGGGCAAGAATCCGTCTGCAAGAATACACTGCCGAGGAGGTCAAAAGGGTTATCAACTCCCCTTTTTTCATACTCCAAGATTGGACCCTTTTTTGTCAGCGTCTTAGTACAAGTTCTGGGGAACAACTTCCGTTTCAATTTTTACGACGCTTTCTAATAACGACTCGGGGAATTCCAAAGTCCACAATTTACTTTTTAAATTTTGAAAGTGCTGTCCCCTCAGGTTTGAGGGTTTGTCCTGGTGTCACAGATAGGCCAGAGATCTGATTAAAGACTTTTATTGGCCTTCCCATTCGGTTACGGGAAAATGTTGCAGGGCAAAGGGATAGAACATTTGAAAATTGGGACTGTAGCAACACGTATATGGGGTATCCGCCAAGACCCCAACGGTAGTTCTGGTATGTCCCCAGGTTTTCGCATCCCACTAAAAGGCCAAAAGTACAAGGGGAACAAGAAACTGCTCAGTTGGTGAACACCTACGTGCTTTTCACCGCCCCGGGGACATTCCCCCGTGCTGCCGAGAGAAACCAAAGGGGTATTTATGCTGGGATTGGTCAATCGGGACATAATCGGAAAAACTCCCCCTTTCCGATAGTCACCCAACAGGGGGCCCGGGACTAAAAACCTAAACAACAACTCATCGGGCTCCCAAAAAAATCCCCCAAAATCTAGACAGCTGGTAGCCCCATATTTCTCTAAAAGTGAATGGTGTCAGTTAAGGTGCCTGATAGACACGGAAGTAACGCACTGCTGAAGCATCCACCACGTAAAACCCCTTTTAAAATCTTCCTAAACCAAAGTGGAAGCTTTTGGATGTCTGGAACCAAATTTAGATTAAGGGTGAGTGTAAATTTCCAAACCACTTATCTGAGGAAAAGTCTTCGCTCATCGGGTTTGTGTTCAAGGAATCTGTTTCCCGGTGATTTGTTGTTTGGGTATGGACTTTTTGGGCTTTTATTTTGCTCTTTCACAAAAGTACCACCAAAAATTCTTGCTATTTGACGGAGTTAAGACCAGAAATTTTTACGACTCCCCTATCTCAGAAAACAGTTGTAATGCGGCAGAACTGAATGGGAAAAGTGTCAAAAAAAATGTCCCCCCAAAGCTCGATTTTGCCATCAGCACCCTTCGCCAAATGGGGTCATTTTCCTTTCTGCAAAAGTACCTCCTAGGTTTGAAAACCCAAAAGCAATTTTGGTTGACCCCTTCTAATGATGCTTTGTTAGGCCAAAAAGTGTGGTTACTCCGACTAATGGAAAAATTCCTTCGGGGTATTTTAATACAGTAAAAACCCACTTAGGAAAAAGGGAGGAACTCTGCTTGCGCCCTGACCGATGTGCAAGTCGAACCTCTTATCCCAACCCTGAAACCCTGCAATAAACGCAGGTAATCTGGTGGCTCCCTGTTTCCATCCGTTGGTGCGATGCTGTTGCCGCCCCGCCCCTTACCTGGTCCACCCTTCGGATGCTGATGCTGCTCCCCCGCCGCCGCCTTCCCCGGGTCCAGTCCGTCGATGCTGATCCGCTGCTGCCGCCCCTTACCTGTGTCCAGCCCGTCGGATGCTGATGCTGCTGCCGCCGCCCCTTATTTTGGTCCAACTCCCTGCTAGAAGAGGTCTTTAAACCCCCGATTTTGACTTTGATGAAATGGCTTGATTTACACATGGCCAAAGGGGTTTTGGTTACAGGAAGCGATTCCCAAAATTTTTTTCCTGGCAAAATTTTCCCTGCCCCTGTGGATGTATCTTTCCCCCATTTCCCCGGGTTTTGGGGAAAAAATTCTAATTTCATCAACCCCCAACAATGCACCATGACTGGTTTTAATGCGGAAAGGGGGAACCCCCGGTATTTTTTTCGGCCCCACACTTACAAACCCCTTGTCCCTTCTGTAATAAACCCAAAAAAATTTCCTGCTTAATCATTTGAGGTCCTGAAAGACAATTTTTCGAGATCTCTTGATAAGTTCTCTGGACTTTTCAGTGCTGAAACTTGGACATAGGAACGTTCCTGGGGTTTTCCCACAGAATCGAAAAGTGAGGCCTTACCCACTGTTACAGGCAGTGAGGTTACCACAAAAGGCCCGATTTACTTTCGTGAAAAGTTGATGCAATGGGCCAAGGGGGTGGGTTATTTAACCCTCCACAGTCCTTGGCTTTCACCAGTGGTTCTCTTTGTAAGAAGGGGTGGTACAGTAAGGTTTTTGTTTGTTTCCGTACATAACGCACTAAAAACGCTGATCTTATCCCTTACCCCAGATACAAAAGGTTATTGATGACTTTCACAGAGCTGCATTTTCACCTCATTGGATGCTCGTTTTTGCTACGGGGGTATCCCCCGTGGGGAAACCCCAGATCGCCTAAACAGCATTTGTGATGGGGGTCGTGTGTGGCATTTCGCGAATCCATTGGTTTTTAAAACCCCCCACAAAACCCTTTTAGAGAACATTATATAAATTGCTTCCGTCTTAGGGCGCCACCCTGCTTACTTGGATATGTGGTTATTTTTAGAGTAGAGGGGCACCTGGGCTTTTAAAAAACTCTTGAATTGTTACATAGAGCTGGTTTGCGTTTGAACCCAGCAAAAAGCGGGATAGCCGTACAGAAAATTTGAAAATTTTTGCTTTGAAATTCAGCTGAAGGGGTCCGTCCTAAACCCAAAAAGCTAAATGCTTAAACAGAAATGGGCCCCCCCGAAAGATTCGGAGTGGGGCCGGTTCCTTGGTGCTGCAGGGGGGGTTTTTCCCCGGCATAAATGGGTTTTGCAAGGTTTTGCGCTCCTTTGACTTATTGACAAAGGAAAAAGCAAAATTCATTTGGGCTGAGGAAAGCCAAAAGTCTTTTTAAGCCTAAGTCTGCCTTGGTGTCTGCCCCCCCCTGCAAAACCCTAAAAATAATAAACCCTTTAGGTCCATTGTGACCCTCAAAAAAGCTATTGGGGCATGTTTGATGCAGCGTGACGCAAAGGGACACCTCGCGTAGCGTATTTTTCCGAAAAAGAATGGCCGGAGACTCGCTACAGTCCCTGACAGTGAGGCACTTGCTGTTGTTGAGGCAGTAAGGCCTTGACCCTACATTTTGGGGAGAAATTCACGGTGTTACCGATCAGCCCTCTGGTTTTGTGTTTACCGGAAACAAATCCCAAAATTTTTTCGTGGTGTATTGACCTGCAAAATTTAAATTTGTATCATCTTAAAAAAGGGGCTATCCCATGTTCCTGTATGATATCAAAGGGTGAAAACCCCTGTGGTTTCTGCCCCAGAGATCTGGGAAATAATACCCACTGGTTTTGCGTGCAACAGCTAAAAGGGCCCTACCTGGGCACAGCTGTTGAGTACCCCGATGGGGGATTTGTTCCAAATGCAAGTTCCAGCATCCTTGCTGAATTTGAGTTGGGGAAAGGGTCTTGTACCTCTGCGGTCGGTGACCGGATTCTTCGCAGGGTTTTTGGGGCCTCGCCTTTGAGAATCGTATTAGTCTGTCCCATGCCTCCTCCTGTCAGCACATCCAGTATATTCAGCATTTAATAAAGCCAAAAAAATGTTCTATTTCCCTAATTACCTCTTTTTCTAAACAGTTTGTTAGACCTGTCCAGACTGCCGATGAAAAAAGGCGCTCCAGCAAAATGCACCCTACTGCAGCGCCAAAGTTTCCCCTCCTCTTGAAAGGGGTTTTCCCCAGACCGATTCAAATTTCCACAGAGGAAAAAGGAAAAAATTTTTACCTTATGATTTACCCTTATCCCGTTACGTGGGGTTGTACCTCTGCTGATAACGAGCTGAAAATTTGCCACTGCATTCTTGACAGTTTTGTCACATGTATGGCCCCCCTGAGTTGGCAGAGGGGGAGCAGAGTTTAATAACAACCTCTTCTTTGTTTGCCCTGAACTCCAAACAAAATTTAAACTACCCTACCGACAAACCTCAAACAAATGGGATGGGAGAAAGAACCAACAGAGGGTAAAAGAAGCCTGATTGCTCTGGACCAGCTGCTATTACGGGGTGATGTCCTTCCTCAGGGCAGGGTTTGCTCTAAATACCTCTATCACCGCTCTGTAATGGACCCCCATTCATTTGTTCCAGGGTCACCCTCGATTGCCCATAGGACTGACTATGAACCGGTCTACATGTGCCCCACCATTTATCTTGCGGCACAGACGCAGTTAGCCTGGCTGCTGTCGGAAGCATGCAGGAAACTCGAATGGGTTGGACCAGGGTTTCGATCGGAAAATCGGAACATCTCTCTTTGAAGGGAAGGGGCATTTGGGTTTTCACAAAAGGTTTCAGCGATCAAATACGTTGTCGCCCCGTGGGAAGGCCCACCCCTGTTTTTCAAAAAATTTGGGCCCGTTTTTTTCCTAGTAAAGGGAAACTGTATGGGGAAGCCGTGAGCGTAATTCTGCAATTATTGAAGCCCTATTATCCCCCCCAGGAATTGCCCTTTCCCATAGGCGGTAGTATGAAAATGATCATCTAAACAGAGGACCCCCTTGCTATTTCCTTCTTTTTGCCTTTCACCGAGCTGGGTTGCAGTGCAATACTTACAAAAAGGAAAGGGTCCGACCTCGACCCAATCCCTCAGTGGTCACGTTGCATGGCCAAAACCCCAGTGCTCATTTAAGTGTGCTATGTACTTATTGAAATATTTTTTCTTCGTATAATTATGTATGCTAATGTAAACACGTTACAATTTTTTGAAACCTAGTAGCTGGTTTCTATCTGAACCATTTTGAAAACGAAAGATTTCGTTACTTTTACTTTTTTTTTTCTGTCTCTTTTTTGGGGAATGGGTTTTTGGGGAAAGGCTTTTAAAGGGGAAAGGTTCTGATTTAAACATGAATGTTTGTTTTTTTCCCAGTCGTCGATCCCGGGAGAACATTTTCACAGACTTTGAACTGCTGCCCCTTTTAATAGTTATGGCCTTTTCTCGTGTCCCCAACTGCACTCTACTTTCAGATCCTGTCCTGTCCTGGAGTGTGTTGCTGCTGTATGACTGTTGATGCTGTGAGACCGGCTTGTTTGTCTAGTCCTCCGCTTTCCCAGCGTGTCCCCCTTTGCTCGTGTTGATTTCGCCAGGGGCCCCAGTCAAAATGGGTGGGCTTTGATCAATACGAAAGGGACTTTTCGGGGAGGCTTCCTCGTAAAATTAAAGTTTGCGGCAGCTTCGGACTCCCGTGCCCGTGGGTAGTTTTTAGGATCTGAAAAATTTTAAGTGGGTTCCCCCCCTTTTTTTGGAGCGCCTCTCTTGGCCAGCACGCCTCCCAAGGAAAGGTGGCTCGAAAAAACCCCTTTTTTTAAAAATTATTTTTATTACTGTTTTTTTGGTTTTTTTGGGGGTTAGGTTTAGTTTTTAATGTCCTTAAATTTTTTTATTTCTGTTTGTCTTATTTCGTGTTTTAGTTTATGATTTTAAATTTTTGTGTATCGTATTTTTAAAATTTTATTTTTGCTCATTTTAGGTTGATTTACAATTTTAGATTTTTTTTATTGTAACCGCAAAAAAATTCTATAGAGTAAAGTAGCAAATTAACAAATATAAAAACAGAAACCAGATGATAAACGTCCGCCATGTTTTTTTTTTTTCGCCCGCTCCCGCTTTTGTCTGGCGGGGAGATTAATCGAAAAGGGCCCTAGGGGTTAACGCTGGGACTCGGGATCGCCCCCCCTTTTTTTTTGAGCTGAAAACCCCGAGCCAAATTAAATAATGATTGTTTATGGCCACAGAAACCAAAGGCAAAAATATTTGAAAGACGTTGCAAAGTTTATAGGAGCTTTGAATTTATTTTGCTGGACCTCTTATTTTTTTTTTTTGTAGCCGTTTTTTTTTTCGTTTCCTAGCATTTTTTATTTATTTTATGTTGTCTCATTTCTTTTATTTTTTGTGTTCTTGTTTTACGTTTCGGTTTTTAACTTTATTAGTTTTTTTTAAAACCCAGCTTTTTTTTAGGTTTTTTATATTGTCCGTTCTTATGGTTTTTTATGTTTATATTTTTTTTGTTTCGGTTTTTTTGTTTTAAATAAATGTAGACATTTTCCTTTTTTTTCGGCCTACCACAAACCGCCATTTATTTATTCATTTTTTTTTTAGCATTACATTTTTTTTTAAGATGGATCAGACCTTAACCTCTCAAAACACTATTTTGTTACTGGGGTCCGATTATTGGTTTTAAATTTTTTTTTTTCTATTCATTTTTGTTTTTTCGTTTTAAAAGTTTTTTGTGTTTTTTTGTTTTGTAATCCATATGTTTTTTGTCTTTACTTTTATTGTTTTTTTATGTCGTAATCCTTTGTTTTATCGTGTTTTTTTGTTTTTTTATACAAATTTCTCTTATTTTGGTATGTCGTACAGTAATGTTTTTTTTTTCGTTTTAATCCCGCCCTTTTTTTTTTTTATAAAAGTGCCTTTCATGCCCTTTAAAAATAATTAGATGTTTTCCTTGCAGAATGTTTCAGGGAAATGTTTAGTGGTCTGTGATGCTGGTGCACCGTCGTGATCGTGTTTGTGCTTCCCACCGTTAGTTTCAAACAGTCTTCACGATCGGCGAACATGGCGGATGGCCTCAGTAAGAAAAAGGGAGCTGTGGGTAGAGAAACCCGCAATTCTTCGAGAGCCGATTTTGAACCAGACGTTCAAGGAGCAGAGGCGCAAGAGATGCCAGCTCAACCTGAAGGATCAATGCATGCCCTTTTAGAACAGTTAGTGCGACAGATGGGTGAATTGCGTGCCGAGGTCAAGGAGATTGGTGACAGAAATAACCACCTGATGACTGAGTGTGCTAGCCTTCGAGACGTTGTGAACCGCCATATTAGTTACGATCCAGTCCTAGGTATTACTGAACCGATGCAGTCTGAAACGGATCAAGATACTGATGACGAGAGGGGCCAAGATCATGACAGGTTGAGTACGCACACTGTGATCCAGCCTAACCAAAGACCTAGCCCGAGACGTACTCCACATATGCGGATCAATCTGCTGCCTCATTTACCAGACCGTGAACCTTCACCTGTGTTTGTCTCTGAAACCAGGGCCCGCATTCCGTTGTTTGAAGCAAAACTCCAGCAGCAGATGCTTTCCCAAAGGAACAATGAGGTGGACCACTGGATTCGCCAGATTGAACTGCAGGTTTCTGGTGATGGTGCAAGAATCCGTGCTGCAAGAATACACTGCCGAGGAGATGCAGAAAGGGTTATCAACTCCCCCTTGTTCGATGATCTCCAAGACTGGACCCTGTTTTGCTCAGCGTCTTAGATACAAGTTCTGCGGAACAACTTCCGTTTCAGAATTTTTACGACAGCTTTCTAATAAACGACTCAGGGAATTCCAAAGTCCACAGGATTTACTTCTTGAATTGAAAGTGCTGTCCTCTCAGGTTTGAGGGATTGTCCTGGGGTCACAGATAGGCCACGAGATCTGATTAAAAGAACTTTTATTGAAGCCTTACCATTCTGGTTACAGGAAAGTGTTGCAGGGCAAGAGGATAGAACACTTGATAATCTGGCGACTGTAGCAACACGTATATGGGGTATCCGCCAAAGAGCCCGAACAGGTAGTTCTAGGTATGTACCCAGGTTTACAGCATCCCAGACTACAAGGCTCAAAGATACAAGAGTGGAACAAGAAACTGCTGCAGTTGGTGAACAACCATACTGTGCTTTTCACCGCCACCGAGGACATTCCACCCGTGACTGCCGAGAGAAACCAAAGGGGTATGTATGCTGGGGATGTGGTCAATCTGGACATAATCGGAAAAACTGCCCCTTTCCAGATAGTCAGGCCAGACAGCGAGCCCGGACTGAACCTGACAACAACTTCTCATCGGGCTCCCAAAGAACTGCTCCCGAAATCTAGACAAGCTGGTAGACCCATGATTCATCTACAAGTGAATGGTGTCAAGTTAAGGTGCCTGATAGACACAGGAAGTGAAGCGACACTGCTGAAAGCATCCACACACGGTAAAATCTCTCTAAACCTTACCGTAAACCAAGTAGGAAGCTTTTGGGAGTGTCTGGAACCAATTTAGATGTACAGGGTGAGTGTGATGTCCGAATCCACTTATCTGAGGAAAAGTCATTCGCTCATCGGGTTTGTGTTGTTCAAGGAATCTGTTTCCCAGGTGATTTGTTGATTGGTATGGACATGTTGAGGCGTTGTAGTTATGTGCTCATTCACAAGAAGTACCCACCACAGAACTTCTTGCTATTTGACGGAGTTAGAGTACCAGTAACTTTTACAGACTGCCCTAGTCTCAGAGTAACAGTTGTAAATGCGGCAGAGACTGAAGTGGGAAAAGTGATCAAAGAAAATGTACACCCCAAAGCTCGAGTTTGCTCATCAGTCACCCTTCAGCCAAAATCGGGTCACTTCCTTTCTGCAAAAGTACCTCCTAGGCTTAGAAAAGCACAAGCAATTTTGGTTGAGCCTTCTAATGATGCTTTAGTTATGCCTAAAAGTGTGGTTACTCCGACTAATGGAACAATTCCTATCTGGGTAGTTAATACCAGTAATAAGCCACTTAGGTTAAAGGGAGGAACTCTGCTTGCAGACCTGACCGATGTGCAAGTCGAACCTCTTATAACACCAACACCTGAAACCACTGCAAATGATACTGCAGGTAAATCTGGTGGCTCACCTGTGTCCAGTCCGTTGGATGCTGATGCTGCTGCCGCCGCCTTACCTGTGTCCAGTCCGTGGATGCTGATGCTGCTGCTGCCGCCGCCTTACCTGTGTCCAGCCCGTCGGATGCTGATGCTGCTGCCGCCGCCGCCTTACCTGTGTCCAACTCACCTGACATAGAAGAGGTCGTTAACCCCGATTTTGACTTTGATGAAGATGGCTTTGATTTACAACATGGCCAAATGGATTTTGGTTACAGCGAAGACGAGTTCCAAATTTTTCCTGAGCTAAATTTTGACCCTGTCCCTGTGGATGTATCTTTACCACCACTTCCCGAGTTTGAGGAAAAAGTTCTAATTTCATCAACACCCAACAATGCAGCCATGACTGGTTTTAATGCTGTGAAGGAGGAACCCCAGGTGAGTGTTGTTACGGCCCCAGCACTTACAAACCTCTTAGTCCCTTCTGTAGATAACCCATAATGAATTACCATGCTTAGATCATTTGGAGGATCCTGAGAAGACAATTTTTCGAGACCGCTTGAGTAAATTTTCTCTGGACTTTTCAGTGCTGAAACTATGGACATAGGAACGATTCTGGTGTTACCCACAGAATACGACAGGTGGGGCCTTACCCACTGTTACGAGGCAGTGGGGGTTACCACAAACGCCCGATTGACTTTCGTAAACAGTGTAATGCAATGACCAAAGCTGGCATCATTGAACCCTCAACAAGTCCTTGGCTTTCACCAGTGGGCCTTGTTTGAAAGAAGGATGGTACGTAAGGTTTTTGTGTTGATTTCCGTACTATAAACGCACTAAAAACGTCTGCCCTCTTATCCCTTACCCCAGAAAACAACAGGTTATTGATGACTTGCACCAGAGCTGCTTTTTCCCCTCTTGGATGCTCGTTCTGCCTACTGGGCTATCCCTGTGGACCCTCAAGATCGCCCAAAGACGCATTTAGTGATGGGGCTCGTGGGGTGGCAGTTCAGACGAATGCCATATGGTTTGAAGACCGCCCCACAAACCTTTCGGGAGAACTATTAATATAATATTGTCTTCCGTCTTAGGTCGCCACACAGCTGCTTACTTTTGGGTATGTGGTTATTTTTAGCAGTACAGAGGAGCACCTCGGACATTTTTCAAGAGACTCTTGAATTGTTTTCATAAGCTGGTTGCGTTTGAACCCAGCAAAATCGAGATAGCCGTACAGAAATTAGAATTTCTTGGCTTTGAAATGTCAGCTGAAGGATCCGTTTCCCAATCCCAAAAAGCTACTGCTATAGCAGAAATGAGCCGCCCGAAAGATGTACGAGGAGTGCGCCGGTTCCTTGGGGCTGCAGGGTTCTTCCGTCGGCATATAGATGGGTTCGCAAGGTTAGCAGCTCCTTTGCTTCATTGACAAGGAAGAACAGCAAGTTCATTTGGGACTGAGGAATGCCAACAGTCTTTTGAAAGCCTGAAGTCTGCCTTGGTGTCTGCCCCTACCCTGCAAAACCCTAATTATAATAACCCTTTGAGGTCCTTGTGACGCCTCAAAAATAGCTATTGGTGCTGTTTGATGCAGCGTGACGCAGAAAGGGACACCTCATCTGTAGCGTATTTCTCCCGAAAAAAGAATGGGGCCCGGGGACTCGCTACAGTGCCACTGACAGTGAGGCACTTGCTGTTGTTGAGGCAGTAGGGCCTTCGACCCATACATTTTTTGGACCCGAAATTCACGGTGTATACCGATCACCGCCCTCTGGTTTATGTGTTTACCAGGAAAACCAAAAGTCCAAGGATGTCTCGATGGTGTATTGACCTGCAACATTAAACTTTGATATCACTATAAGAAAGGAGCTATACACCTGTTCCTGATATGATATCAAGAGCTGAAACCGCTGGGTTGCTGCCACGAGATACTGGAAGATAATGACCCACTGGTTTTGCGTGCAGAACAGCTAAAAGACCCTCCTGGGGACAGCTAGTTGAGTACCTCGATGGTGGATTAGTCCAACTGCAAATTCCCCGCATCCTTAGCTGAATTTGAAGTTGGGAATGGGGTCTTGTACCATCTGCAGGACTCGGGTGACCGGGTTCTTCGCAGGGTTTGGTGCCCCGCCATTTGAGAGAATCACATTACGTCTGTCCCATGCCTCACTCCTGTCAGCACATCCAGGTATATTCAGAACATTTAATAAAGCCAAAAAAATGTTCTATTTCCCTAATATACTCTCTTTTTTCTAAAATTTGTTAAGACCTGTCCAGACTGCCCGATGAAAAAAGGCTGCTCCAGCAAAAAAGCACCACTACTGCAGCCCCCAAAGTTGCCCGTCCTCTTGAAAGGGTTTCCGCAGACCTGATTCCATTACCACAGACGGAAGAGGAAATATTTATACCTTAGTGATAGTTGACCACTTATCCCGTTACGTGGAGTTAGTACCTCTGCTGATAAGCGAGCTGAAACTATTCCACTGCATTCATTGACAGTTTTTTTTCACATGTATGGGCCACCACTAGAGTTGCAGACAGATGGGGGAGCGAGTTTAATAACAACCTCTTGGCTTCTGTTTGCCGTGAACTCCAAACAAAATTTAAGCTGACCCTACCGTACAATCTCAAGCAAATGGTATGGTAGAAAGAACCAACAGAGTGGTAAAGACTCTGATTGCTCTGTGACCAGGCTGCATATTACTGGGTGATTTTCCTTCCTCAGGTCAGGGTTTGCTCTAAATACCCCTATACACCGCTCTGTAATGGACCAGCCATTACATTTGTTCCAGGGTCACCCAATCGATATGCCCTAGGACTGACTATGAACCGGGCTAACGATGATGCCGCACCATTTATCTTGCGGCACAGACTGCAGTTAGCCTGGGCTGCTGCTCAGGAAGCATGCAGGAAAAGTTCGAATGGGTGGACCAGGGATTACGATCGGAGGGTCAAGAAGCATCTGTCTTTTGAAGGAGGAGCATGGTTCTCACAAAGGTATACAGGCGATCAAAATACGTTGTCTCCACGGTGGGAAGGCCCATCCCGTGTTCTCAAGAAGAATTAGGGCCTGTGGTATTCCTGGTAGGAATCGTATGGCAAAGCTCTGTGACAGTAGATTCATGCTAGGTAACGTGGAGCCCTATTTTCCACCCCAGGGAATGCATCTGCCAATGAGGCGGTAGATGATGAAATGAGCATCTAGAAGCAGAGGACCCCATTGCTATTGCCTGCTTGATGCCTGTTAAAGCTGAGAGGGTGGCAGTACCTACATGCAAAAGGAAGGATGACAGACATCAGGATCCAATCCGAGAAACCGGTGCAGTGGTCCACGTGGCACTGACCAAACCCTAGACTCAGTGATAGTGGACTAGTCCTATATTGAAATATGTTGTCTTCATATAATGTATGAGCTACTGTACGACACGTTATCACTTCAGAAAACCGAGGGGTGGTGTTTCTATGCTGATACCAATAGTGAGTCGAACAATTATGTTACTGGTATTTTTATTTTTCTCTTTATGGTGAACGGCTTTTATGGCTTTGGCTTTTTGGTGAATGGGGGGGGGGGGGGGGGGGGGCTTTGGCTTTTATGGTGAATGGCTTGGCTTTCTGGTGAATGGCATTGCTTTTATGGTGACTGGCTATGGCTTTATGGTGAATGGCTTGGCTTTTATTTTTTTTTCGGGTGAATGGGGGCTTTTTTTGGCCTTTTTGATGGTAGAATGGCTTGGCCTTTTTATGGTGAATGGCCTTTGGCTTTTTATGGTGAATGGCTTGGATTTTGATGCGTGAATGGTTCTGATAGAGCATGAGGTTGTTTTGTTTCCAGGTCGTCGATCCGGCAGAACATTTCACTGACGAACAATGCATGGCCCCTTTTACGAGTTATGGCCTGTTTCTCGGGGTCCCTAAGCTACACTCTACTTTACAGATCCTGTCCTGTCCTGTGAGAGTGTTGCTGCTGTATGTACTGTTGATGCTGTGAGGACCGGCCATGTTTGTTCTAGTCCTCCGCGGCCGAGCCGCCGGTCCCGTTGCATCACGTTGATGGCGTCACAGGGGCACCTTAGGTCAAAATGGGTGGGCTTTGATCAATCGAAAGGGACTTGTTACGGGTATTAGTCTTCCTTCGTAATTAACGTGCGGTAGATTCGGACTCCGTGCCCGGGTATTAGTGTAGTGATCTGAACAATTTAAGTGGGTTGCCCCTCTTTTGTGGAGCGCCATTCTGGCAAGCACGCCTCTCAAGAAGGCTGGCACAAAAAAATACCCTTTTCTTTAACAATGTTTATATACCGTTATTGAGGTTAGTTTGTTTAATAGGTTTTAATGTCCTCCCCCCCAATCCCTTGCCGTTGTTGTAGTGGGGGGGGCTTAGGAGCGGAGACTGGGACCTAATGCTGGGAACTCCCCAACATTGCGACTCAGCCCTCGACTCAAATAATTTGAGCATGGTCTTTTTTTTTCCCAACTTTTCGTTCTGTCCCTTCACCAAACCCTTCGGCTATCCACCAACTAAGGTGTGAGGCGTGCTGAAAGGATGAAAGGCT
>NW_023646474.1:0-7647 GCF_015228065.2 Penaeus monodon
TAAATCAATAATGAATTAAATAAGATAATAATACAATAAACAGGAATACACAAACAACAACAAAAGTAATGATATAATAACATTATATATATAACAATAATAATATAATATATATATAATAATAATAATATAATAATAATACACAAAACACAACATATATATAGTATTATAATAATTATAAGTGATAATGATAATAAATATAATGACAGTGATGTAAGAATAATAATATTGATAATAATGATAACAATATAACTAATAATGATAATAATAGAACTAATGATGATAATGAAGATAATAATAACGATAAAGATAATAATAATAATAATCATAACAGTTACAATCAGCATCGTCATAAAAATAATAATGATAATAATAATAATAATAGCAATAGTAATAGTGTAATAGTAGTAGTAGTAGTAATGATAAGAGCAATAATAATAATAATAACAACAACAACAACAACAACAACAACAACAATAATAGTGACACTGATATGTGATAGTGATAATAATGGCGATAATAATGATAATAATGATAATGATATTAATATACTACAACTATTAACAATAATAATGATAATGATAAAGCTAATAAAGGTAATATAAATCATAGTAATATTAATAAAAAAAATAATGATAATGATAATAACAATAATAATAATAATAATAATAATAATAATAATAATAATAATAATAATAATAATAGTAATAATAATAATAATAATAATAATAATAATTATTATTATTACAACAATAATAATAATGACAATAAATCATAGTGAGGATAATTACTATAATAATGGTGATGGTGATGACAATAATAATAATAATAATAAAATAATAGTAATAATGACAATAATGATACTACTACTACTACTACTACTACTACTACTACTACTACTACTGCTACTACTACTACTACTACTAATAATAATAATAATGATAATAATGATAATAATAATAATAATAATGATAATAATAATAATAATAATAATAATAATAATAATAATAATAATAATAATAATAACCTTTATCATTTTCATCATCATCATCACAATAATAATGATAATACAAATAATAATAACAATAATAATGATAGTGATAATAATAATGATAATAATGATTATGTGATGTGATGTGATGTTATGAAGATGATGCCAATGATGATGATGATGATGATGATGATGATGATGATGATGATGATGATGATGATGATGATAATAACAATAATAATAATCATCATCATCATCACATCATCATCACCATCAGACATTCATAGTGCGCAATGTGTCTCCTTTCAATCACGCAGTGCACATGGCACTCGGAACATTACAGTGTCGTGTTCCGTCGTGCGGTCGTCGATGCATCATGCCTATATAATACAATATATAGATAATAAGGGTGGTAAACATATACAACAATAATACCTCGGTATGTAGGTGTGGGGCGTGAAGGCACCAGCGAGGCCACCTGCTATACTGCTCAATTTCAATTGGCTCCCGGACATTAAGTGTTGTATGTGGGATCTGCTGCACGTGCACTGGAGCCGTTTGTGGAGATGGAGGCAAGATTCTTAAAGCAAAATTTGTTTTGCCTAACATTGACAGTATAATGAATGGGATATCTGTAACCCAAATGCTGTTTTAAACGCATTCAGAAACAGTCGAAATTTTCAGTGTCTTCTAATGATACATATAATATATATAAACACTGCTAAAATACGCAAAATATAGGAAACACAGTGAGAAATTCCTCATATCACCTTTTTTTCCTATAACCAGATCCATAAGACTCATAATCATTGACACAACCGTTTTGTTTGTATTTGTTAATACAGAGCCAATGAGAATGGGCAGTTTTTAGGTGATAATGGTGTGGATATCTTTATCTCTGTATTTGTTTTTGTTCATGTTGTCCTTTTGGAATGCATTTCGTGGGATGATATTTAAATTTTGTATTTTGGAATAATTTATTGCTCATTGAGGGGGTGGAGTTGTGATGATTGTTTGACTTTCTTTTATGGTGGGTTGCATATCCTGTTATGTGGTACGGGTGAAGGTCTCGTGGGGTATAGCTGATTTGTCTATGGTGCGTTACCTAACAAATGCTGCGTGGTAGACGGGCATAATAACGCGGCGTAGCGATAGCAACTAATAGGAGGGTCATATGTAGTCTCTAGCGTAGTGACTGGAGTTTACAAACACACATGATATGAGTATGTGGATTATGGATAATTGAAACGGCATATGTGATAGTAGAGTCATTCCTAGATATAAATGTGGGGGGATGTGTATTGATTGGATAGGGGACAGTATGGTGAATGATGGACAGACAGAAAGGTGCATTGCGCTCGTGCTCCAAGTGGTATTTGAAAGTTAATATTTGTGATATTAAGTAGGTTGGGAACAATGGAGACCGCGCATTGCCTCGCGCACCGTTCTCCAATCGCCTTGTGTCTTTACTCCAGTTGATGTCGAAAGAAAACCAGGATAATATACAAACCATCTTCTTCTTTCCGTGAGGATGTTTTGTTTTTTTATTTTACAAAAAAAAATTCCCTTCTAATTACAGTCGAAGGTTCTTTTGCCACGCCGGATGATCTAAGGCCGGCGGCGGACAAAAGGCGACGAGCATATTTGGCATATTTAGTCTTGGGTGATGTTGCTCGTATTGCCCTCTGGGGCGTGTGAAGCTAGCCGCACTGCGATGTGATGTAGATTTGTTTATAATATCTGTGTATTAACCGCAATGATTATTATATTTTTTGCTTATTTTGATTATCCAATATTATTGTTAATATCACCATCGTTAATCTCATTATTATATTTTTATCATCATCAACATCATCTCATCATCGTTCATGAGTCAAACCACCATCATCATCAGCATCCATCATCATCAATCATTCATCGTTATCTATCCTCCCCTCCCTCCTCATCGTCATGCGACAAGTAATATCGGTGTAGCGATCCGGGCGATCATCATTCAATCATTCATTGTCATCCATTCTCATCACATCACATCACATCAACATTATACTCCTCCTCCTGCCATTCTCATCCTAAAATAATAGTAAGAATAAGGTGGGTAAAATTAACATCATACAACAGTCTAATCCGTAAATGAAAGTGTTGTGGCGTAGTTGCAACAGGCGAGGCCACCTAGGGGCATACTGCCACATCATCACCCCATCGGTCTACAGTCATCAGAGGCCTGGGATCACCGATATCAACTTGCCATAGAAGTCGTTAAAAACCTGTAAACCGTTTTAATAGTATAAGACGATTTTCTCCTGGAAAACCTTTGCCCTAGCGTGTCCAACGTTTGCTCTTTTGGAAATTATAATTCGATAGGATAATTTAAGAAAAGTTTTTGAGTAATGTATCAGCAAAACGAAAAAAATATGTATCGAAATATTTATGTATTACTAATTAATCATACATAAATACCGACCGCAATTAATCCGCCATTAAATTACTACATTAACTGAAACCAAAGAGAGTTGAATTTTCCTCAGAAGGAAAAGGTCATTCAGAGTTTATGTCATTTGATATCACAGCCGGGGTTCACCATTTTAAACGCCCTGCCTTTCTGCAATCTATCATTACTATAAACTATTGTGTAAATCATGTAGGGCGTTCAAACAAGTGCGGCGTGAAGCTATGAAATATGAAAAGCGTAGCCGATGAAATGATGATAAATGACGATAACAGAGAGTGAATTAGAGGAAAATACCCCCCCCACCCCTTTGGAATGAGCCCTGTTGCTGTTACGGGGCAAATAAGTGCTATGACTCCACCTAGCAAGATGATGCATGTGAACAGATCCTATAAGATGAGTGAAATTTTTATTTTTTTGTTTACATTTCATTTTGATATAGAACTTCTCTAACTTGAATGCGGGTTTTATTTAATAATCCTCTCGGGAAGAAATCCAACAAGGGCTTTTCACAGAGGTATGACGTCTTTCAGACCCTCGGGCTGCGGTAACTTTCTCGGCTTACGCCGAGACCCCGTGGGCGGCGAGGCTTCTTGTGCCGGGGAACGCCCGAACCTCGAGTCACCCCAGGGACTGGGTCTGGACACACACACGTTGTGGCTTTGTGTGTGTGTGTGTGATGTGTGTTATGGTATTTATATTTCAGGTTATAATATACATATAATATCAAATACATATGTTATATGATACCATCGCACACATATATCATTATATACACATATTATAAAACACCATATATGTATATTATATATATATATATATATATTATATATAGTTATCTAGTCTTTTCGATCTTATCATACTATATTATGATATATATATATCTAATATATTATATATATATCGTATGCCATTGTATACTCGAAAGTGTTCACGCCGACCGCTTTATGAAAAAAGGTATTGCTCTCATCTGAAAACTTCCAAACGGATATTTATTGAAACACAGGCAGGGGTTGCCTAAGGAGAAAGGGGGGGAGATTGAAAGTCATTTATTCATTGTTCTAAATCTACCGTAGGTCCCAGGAACACTTTGAGTGCTCACAACATCGCCATCTAATGTTGCATAATTTTTTAAACAATACTGTAGTTATCCTACAGACTATCAGAAGACTGCTTCCTACACGAAAATACCAGAGACCCAGTTTGGGGACTAAGTAAAGGAAATGCTAATTTTTCATCATGAGAATGCTTGCCACAAGAATCATCCCACAGCTAAGCAAACTCTACCTGGGTCTTCATTGATACTATCAAAAAGCTTTTGACAAGTCTCCGTCACTTAGAACTATTCAAAAGTCCTCACAAATATCCGAATAGAATGACAAACATATGAGGACTAATTCAATCAGTCACCAACTCAACTTGCAATCAGTCCCCTTATCCGATGGAACAACTGACTGGTTCCTTCTCAAGCGAGGTGTCCCCGACAAAGTTGTGTTGGTGTCACCTGACTTTTGTCATATATATTCTGTAATATATCCTTCGGAGACTGAAGATCGCCAGGAGGGAGATCGTGTTGTAATATAGTGGTGTGCATAGATCACTTCGTCCATGTAGATGATAGCAGTTGTCATGGGCCGACATCTGTTAATAACCTCAAAAAACTTTCTTTTGATGCTGTTTTTTGCAAGCCACGAACTTTGGCTTCCATGGTAACCAGCAGAAAAGACAAACTTGCCTGTATTACGGAGTCAGAGATACCCAACTTGTCCATGGAAACAGGAAGAAATAGAAAATCCATCAGGTCTCCTCCTTCATCAACTATTAGGAGCTCGTTGTCACCGCGATGGCTCATCATGTGCAAAAAGGAAAGTCTCAGAAAAGATTGCAGAATCAGCTAACAAAAATGAATGCATTCCGCCAACCCTGGAACATCCTAAGCGCATGCAAATCACATTGCAGGAACTCTTTAAAATCCTTTTCAATGGTCGACTCTCCTATATGGTTGCGAATCCTTTACACTGGACGACTGAAACTGGTCACAATAAAAGCCTAGAAAATGTGGTTGCTACTGCAGAATGTTGCACACCCCCTTACGGGCCGAAGCCGTGTTTCCAACGAGGAGATCCACCTCAGAAATTCGGACAAGGGACACGGCGCTTCTACAACTCTGTGATCCAAGTACGAACAGATCAATTTTCCTCAAGCATGGCAATCCGGAACACGAATCTACTGGCGCCAAGGTAAGTTCGTCCAATAACGCCGTCCGGTGATGGGCACAGAAAGCATATATATAATTATATAGAGGTTATATATATAGTATATAATCTGATATATATATTTTACATATTATATACTATATATATATATATATATATAATGCATATATTAAGTATAATATATATATCTAATGTATCTATATTATATTATATATATCTAATATATATATACATATAATATATTTATAGGAATATATATAGATGGGTCGGATAGGTGTATTTGATATTAGGTATCATATGGTAGTTAGTGAGGGGGTTGGGTGGTAAAAGTATAATGATATTTAGTGGAGGGGGGGTGAATAAATAAGGGTGGCGGGGGTATTAATATAGGGGGGGATAATCTAGATAGTAACTATATACATATATATCATATGTACATATAGATACTCATAGTATATATTTATAATAATATATAATTATATATATTATATTATATATATATATATTATATACTATATATAATTATATATATATCATATATATAATCGTGTCTATCGTTCGGTAATCATCTCTCTGTAAGAGTATCTCAAGGATACTATGGGCTAGTCTCTCTATGACTGCATAGTGGGGTTCTTTCTATATATGTCTGGATCATATATATCTCTAGATATTATATGAATATCTATATGCTGGTAAGACGTGGGGTGTATATTTGACGATATATTGTTATATATATATATTGTATACGTATAATATCTGTAGTTAGACGACTATATACTATATATGTGTGCTGAGTATATATAATAATAAAGGGTATTGTAAAATATATATAAACAACCTCATCGTAGATATTTTATGTTAATTGCTAATCTAATATGATGATATAACCTTATAATATGGTACTACTTATCATCTCTGTAGTCATTATGGGTATATTATCTCATGTGTAATGCTCTTAAACATGACGCTACTATAGTGTAGTATTGGAGTATATAGTATATTATATATATGTGCTATATATATATCTATGTTATATGTATATAGTCTCTATGGATATGATAGTATCTCTACCTATTCTTTTCTGTGCCTCCCGCCGCGTATTTGACGAACTACTTGGCGCCAAGTAGATCGTGCTTTACGGATTGCATGCTTGAGGAAATTGATCTGTCGTACTTGGATCAGTTGTAGAAGCGCGTGTCCCTGTCCGACTCTTCTGAGGATCTCCTCGTTGGAAACTCGGTCGGCGTAAGGGGTGTGCAACATTTTGCAGTAGAACCACATTTCTATGGCTTCTATATTGTGCCCAGTTTCAGTCGTCAGTGTAAAGGATTCGAAACCATATAGGAGAGTCGACCATTGAAAGGTTTTAAAGAGTCTGAATTTTATTTGCATTGTTAGGATGTTCCAGGGTTTGGAGAATGCATCTTTTGCTAGTCTGATTCTGCATCTGATTTCCTTTTTGCAATGAGCATCTGAGGTGACAAGAGCTCCTAAATAGTTGAAGGAGGAGACCTGATGGATTTCTATTTCTCCTTGTTTCCATGGACAAGTTGGTGGTATCTCTGACTCCGTAATTACAGTGCATTTTGTCTTCTTGCTGTTTACATGGAAGCCAAGGTTCGCTGGCTTGCACAACAGCATCAAAAAGAAAGTTTTTTGAGGTTATTAACAGATGTGGCCATGACAACTGTATCATCTACATGACGAAGGTTGATCTTGCAACCATTATTAACGATTCCCTCCTGGCGATCTTCAGTCTCCCGAAGGATAATTACAGAAATATTATTAAAAAAGTCAGTGTGACACCACCCCCAACTTTGTCGGACACCTCGCTTGATGAGGAACCAGTCAGTTTGTTCCATCGGATAAAGGGACGCTCTGCAAATTGATGTTGGTTGACTGATTGAATTAGTCTCATAATGTTTGTCATCTATTCGGATATTTGTGAGGATTTTGAATAGTTCTAAGTGCCGGACCTTGTCAAAAAGGGTTTT
>NW_023646475.1:5000-7646 GCF_015228065.2 Penaeus monodon
TCGTCACGACGGACAAAATTGCGGGCTAAAGAAATACATAATAAATCTTTACGCCGGCACTAAGACAGCAACCAGCCTTATTAATGAAAAAGGGTCAGTGTCTTTTGTCCTGCGTGTGTGATGAGGTGAAGGTGGTGTGTGTATGCGTGTGTGAGTGACAGCTAGCGTTAATGAGAGGGAAAGCGGTGACCTCACACAGAGAATGAATCATAAACACGAATATTAAAGTTAACTATAACAAAAATGAAGTAAATTAGCAATGCTAGATATTTAAGATTATTTCAAATACCACAATGAATTAAACATATAATGATATGCGACAGAATGTACGCATGAATGAATGTTGACATAAAAAAATATTCGCCAATTTCTTATCAAGCAAATCTTCTTTTGGGGTCAGAAATCTGAACTTTCCGAGGTACATGTCTAGCTTTGCACGTCAGACTTCAATAAAACCCAAAAAACGGGGGGATTCCTATACCCAAATTGCCGTATAAAGACTGAACCGACTCGAGCCAGGAATATAATAACCCTGCTCTCTTCTGCGTATCTGTAATGGGCGCTCGCAAAATTCCCGAAGGATATATGAATTTTTACGAATCAACACAAACGCTTGGGGGGTACCCAAAAATGCAAGCGACTTCAAAGGGTGAGAAAGGTGTGATTAATAAGCGAATAATGATTCTAAACTTAAACCCTAGTCCTACATTAATTAAAGGACATAACCGCAGGTCACACCGACTCAAAAGGTGCCGAACGAATAACTTCGGTTTATTGCACCTACTTTCGAAAGACGGAGCGCAGATCTATTTGGGGTTTACGCAATCCCGGGGTATATCGGACATTTCTGTGCACTATGATATGGGGGAATATCCTAAAGCTATATTCAAAATAAAGAAATTTAAAGAATTTGCGTTACAAGCTTCGTTCTAGGGGGCCGTAGAACGTGTCACGAAAAAGCAATGTAACAAAGCTATGGTTAATTCCCAAGGCGTCAACCAAACAAAAACCAAATTACAAGGGTAACCAAGCGGTCCTTTGACCTACCCATGCCCGCACCGACAGGGAAAAGAGAAGGGGAGGTCAGGTCAAGACAGGAAAATAACCTTTTTCTAATCCAAAGTGACCGCAAAAGAAAGAAAAGGGACGGGCAGGTCGGGGCGAGGGGTAGGAACGAGATAAAATGAAATGGTATTCGTGATAAGTAAAATCACCCAACGCGTTAAATTCGTTGCAGATGAAACAATATAAATCTCTAAAAACGAGAGAAATAATTAATTATTAACTAACGAAAAGATATTCATGTTTATTGATCACATACTCGACGCACGGAAATGCGATCTGTGGTGGAAGAATAGTGGAGAACGTGCCATTTGCTGTCATTAGGCCCCCTTTTACCCAACAAAAAACAACGGCTTAACACATTTTGGGAGAAGGAAGGGAAAAGAAATAAGAAAGGGGCCCAAACGTGTACCTTACGTGTTTTTTTCTTAGCCATGTCTTGAAGCGGTCGAGCGGATTTTCTTCGGAGATTTGCGTTCATGCTGCGAGCCGGAAGGACACAGCGCCCACCCTGCCACCAGATTGTAAAGGCTATGCGCCCTTAGTACAATGGTGAACAGAGGGTAGTTTATACTTGTTAAAGGCTTGACTCTTTATTTCTGAGATTGACACCACGCAGTATAAAACACACAAGACATGTCTAGTTTATAATCGGGCCGCGCGGAGGTCACGGTCAGCTGCCCGGAGAGAGGGCGGAGCTGACCTTAGTGCGGTGGTAGCTTAGCACGAACTCCCGGTCAAACGAGGTCATATATAAAACGTGACCTCCGCCCTCGCTGAGCGGGTGGTTCTTATTTGTGACATTTGGATCCACGTGGAAAACAGCCACGTGGTCCACTGGTAACCGAAATAGAATTATCCACATCCTGTAACAGAAATAGAATTATCCACATCTTATAGATATAGATATAGATATAGATATAGATATAGGTGAGAGTGTGTGTGTGTGTGTGTGTGTGTGTGTGTGTGTGTGTGTGTGTGTGTGTGTGTGTGTGTGTGTGTGTGTGTGTGTGTGGGGTGTGTGTGTGTGTGTCTGTGTGCATGCATATATATATAATATAGATAGATAGATAGATAGATAGATAGATAGATAGATAGATAGATAGATAGATAGATAGATAGATAGATAGATAGATAGATAGATAGATAGATAGATAGATACATACATACATACATACAAAATACATACATACATACATACATACATATAGATATAGATATAGGTGTGTGTGTGTGTGTGTGTGTGTGTGTGTGTGTGTGTGTGTGTGTGTGTGTGTGTGGGGGTGTGTGTGTGTGTTGTGTTTTGGGGTGTGTGTGTGTGTGTGTGTATGTGTGCAATATATAAAATATATATTGATAGATAGATAGTTAGAGAGATAGATAGATAGATTAGATAGATAGATAGATAGATAGATAGATAGATAGATAGATAGATAGATAGATAGATAGACAGACAGACAGACAGACAGACAGATAGATATAGATATAGATATAGGTGTGTGTGTGTGTGTGTGTGTGTGTGTGTGTGTGTGTGTGTGTGTGTGTGTGTGTGTGTGTGTGTGTGTGTGTTGGTCGTGGTGCGTG
>NW_023646476.1:0-5000 GCF_015228065.2 Penaeus monodon
CTGTCTGTGCTTCCGTCAGTTAGCGGCGCTCCGTCCCAAGTCCTCGAGGAAGTCGGCAACGCCCCACACCACCAACTCCACGCTCCCCGACGACTCTTCTGGACGCACCACATCCACACAAGTGTCCAGCATTGCACCAGCTGGCACCTTCTGGGCCTTATCGGAGAAGTTGGCTACCAACCTGTAACTAACCCCCCCTGGTCCAAAAAAGCTCCGCCCAACCGCTACGCCATCAGCCCGCTGCAAGTTTTGTTGGGCTCCACGAGGCCATCTACTCCACGCATCACTCTTGACAGTCGCACCGGATTCTAGGGCTCTGTCCTGGGGGCAAGGTGCGTCGCTCAGCTGTAACTACCTCTGCAAGCCAACCTCTGGAAGCAAGGGCACCTCTTCACCGTGCACCCTCACCAGCTTCCGTCAAGGTCGACACACGCCTTACTCTGCGTCAGGTAGTCAAGGCCCAGCAAACAGTGCTCGTCCAGATCGGCCACATACACCGATAATAATTATTATTATTATCATTATTATTATTATTACTATTATTATTATTATTATTATTATTATAACTATTATTATTATTATTATTATTATTATTATAATTATTTATTATTATTATCATTATTATTTTTATTATTCTTTTTATTATTCTTATTATTATTGTTATTATTATTATTATTATTTTTTAATTATTTTTTAATTATTTTATTTTTATTACAAATTATTATTATTTTATTGTTTTTTATTTTTATTGTTTTTGGGATTATTAGTAGAAGTATTACCCATTTATTATTTTTTAAATTTTTATCATTATTTTTATTGTTGTTGGTTTTTGTTGTTTTTGTTTTTTGTTGTTTTTTTATTATTTATTATTATTTTTTTAGTATTAGTAGTGTGGGTATTAGATTAATATGTTATCATTTCATTATATTATTTTTATTATTATTTTTTATTATTTTATATATTATTATTGTTACATAACATTATTTTTATTTTTTATTATTTTTATTTTTATTATTATTTTTATTTTAAATTATTATAAATTTTATTTTTTATTTTTAAATTTGTTGTTGTTTGTTTTTGTTTTTTTGTTGTTTTTTTAATTATTATTTTTAAATTATTTTTTATTTTTATATAATTTTTTATTATTATTATTATCTTTATTATTATTTTTATTGTTTCATAACATTTTTATTTTTGGGATATTTTTATTATTATTAGGATTATTAGTTTTGTTATTTTTAAATTGAAATTATTTTTATTATTATTTTTATTTTATTATTATTTTTAAATTATTTTTATATTATCATTTTTTTTTTAATTTTTATTATTGTTTTTTATTATTGTTATTATTATTGTTTTTTTTATGATGATGATGAGATGATAAATGATGATGATGATTTTTATGAGAGATGATGATATGATGGGGATGATGATGTTTTATTATTTTTTTTTTATTATTTTTGTTTTTAATTTTATTTTTATTTTATTATTGTTTTTATTTTTTATTTTTAAATTTGTTATTATTATCATTTTTTTTTTTAATTTTATTATTATTATTTTTACTATTATTTTTAAATTGTTTTTTTGGGGTTATTATTTTTATTATTTTTATTTTATTATTTTTATTTTTATTTTTATTATTATTAAAATTTTTATTTTTAAATATTTTTGAAATTTTTTTATTATTTTTCTTTTATTAGTGTCCCTAAACGCCAAAGTGGGAAAAAATAATCAAAAAAATTACACCTGGGGAAAAATTTGGGGCCTTTGGGAGATAAAAAATGAAAGGAAAAGATTTTAGGGAATTCTGTAGTACAAAAAAATTTTTTTAAGTTATACCCAAATACATTTTTAAACCACCACCCGACATTTTTACACTTTGGTTTTCACCAAAACAAGGAAACCCCAAACCCAAAATTGATACTTGTGCTGAACCAAAAGGGAAAGGGAGGGCAAAAAAAATTTTCCAAAAACAAAAACCTGGTGCCGACTGAAAACGTGACCCCCAAACTACAAAATATCGATTTTAAAATAAGACAAAAAAAGATGGAGCGTCCAACCCCCCTCTAAAGTAAATTTAAAAAACCCTTTTAAAATAAAAATTACAAAAAGGGCATTGTCAAAAAAATTTGAAATACTCATCAAGGGAAGATGAAAAAAACCCCAAAATGAGTTGGGGGAAAAAGGGAAAAGAACTTTTTCCCTGAGCCTTTTTTAAAAACTATCCCCAAAAAAAAAAAGAAAAATTCCCCGGGGAAAATCAAAAAAAACACTAAGTGAAATTGAAACAAAAAAGAGGCCTAAAATAAAAGGTACAAAACCCATTGAAAAAGTTTTTACAAAAAAAAAAAATAAAAAAAATAAAAGTTTATTGCGACAAGAAAAGGGAAAAAATATTTAAATAAACATTGCCAGAGAATTGAAAAGTGTTCTATCAAAAAGAAAACTAAAAAAACTCTACCGGGGGTTACAAAACACACACGAAAATTTAAACCTACAATGGACACTATAAAAAACTGAAGAGGCTTTTTTTTATGTGAGGGAAAAAGAAGTAAAAGATAGAGGGAATAAATATTTTTCCCAATTTAAAAAAAAAAGAAAAAAATTCAAAACAAAACTTAATTGACTAAAATGCCCAGCGAGGATAAACCACCGCCACTGCTGGACGAATTTTATAAAAGCCATAAAAGAAGAAGAATAACAAACCCCGGGGAATAGATGAAAAAAACCGCAAAAATAATTAAGAAGGGTTTGGCGAAAGTTTTTGAATACTTCTTCTAAAAACTCTGTAAAAAAAATATGGAATGAAAGAAAAGGGCCAGAAGACGGGGTTAAAACAGTCTTTACCCCCTCCCTAAAAAAATTGTCGCAACAATAATAGGAAATTGCCTTAAAAAGTCACAGCAGCAAAATTTTTTGAAAATTATTGCTGAAAGAATGAATTTAAAAATTTAAGAGGGGAAAAATTGCAGACGAACAAGGGGGTTTTTTCCGCCCTGGAAAAGGTACCAAAAACCAAAATTTCAAAATTTTAAAAAATTGACCCATAAGAAAAAACAGAAAACCATAAAAAGCCCTTACCTTGTTTCATCGATTATGTGAAAGTTTTTGTACTGTTATAAACATACCCTTGGAAAACCCAGTCGAATAAATTTTCCCCAAAAACACATCACCCCAAAATAAAAGCCTTGTAGGCCCAAACCAGCAAGAAAGCTGAAAAACCCATTTAGGGGTTTAAACCAAAATTTTTTTTCGAAGTAAAAAAAGGGGTTTACGACGGGGTTTGCTTTCTGTCTCCCACCTCTTTAATATATATTCTGAAACCAATTATGAGAGGTGCTCTAGAGAATTTAAAGGGAACTGTGGATTTGGAGGAAAAAAATACAAATCTGAGGTCGCCGATGATATAGTTTTTATGCCAGCAGTATCACTGAAATACAACAAAATACTAGATAAAGTTAAGAAGCAAGCCCAAAAGGCGGGGTTTTTTTCCCTTTAAAGCCAAAAAAAATAAGGGTCATGAAAATTCAAAGATAACCGGGAATGAAAAATGATGACTGTTCAATCAATGGAAAAGATTTGGGGGAAAATGTGAAAGAGTTCCATCTTTGGGTTTTAACTAATAATATGAGATTTTACCGGGGTAAAAAAAAGGAAATTAAAATTGCCAAAACCCCCCCCAAATTTCCCCTCAAAATCTGGGAAAAACCCCCAAGCATTACCTTACGGACAAAACTGAGGGTTTTTGCCCCCTTAGTTTTTTCCCCGCCTATGGTTCGAGTGTTGGGGGTTTTAAGTAGATAGAAAAAGAAAAAAATCAATAGTTTTTAATTATTATTAAATTTTTTTATTATTTTTATTTTATATTTTTATTTTTAATATTGTTATTTTTACTATTATTATTTTGGGTTTTTATTATTATTATTATTCTTTTTTTTATTTTTAAATTTTTTTACATTAAAAATAAAATAATAATAATAATAACAATAAAAATAAAATAAAAAAAATAAAATAATTTTAAAAATTTAAAAATAAAATAATAATAGTAATAATAATAATATTATTATTTTTATTTTTTATTATTAAATTTTTATTTTCATTTTTATTTTTTTATTTTTATTATTATTATTCCATTTTTATTAAAAAATAAAAATATAATGATAATACAAATAATAATAATTGGGAAAAAAATTAAAAATAACAAAAACAACAACAAAAAACAAAAAATAATAAAAATAAAAATAATGATAATAACAATAATAAAAAGGGTAACAACAAAAATAACCCGTAAAAAATAATTTATTATTATTAAAAACGATAACAATAACAAAATTTCAAAAACAAAAAGAAAAAAGGAACAGTAAAATAAAAGTAAAAGAAATAGTAACGTAATATTAAAAGAAAAGTATAGTAACAGTAAAGAACAGTAAAAGGGAACATTTAAAAGTAACAAATTGTAACAATTTTTAGTAACAGAAATAGTAATAGTAAAAAGTAATAGTAAAAGTAAATGTAACCCGTAAAAGTAACAATAGTACAGAAATTGTAAAAGTAATAGTCAGTAATAGTAACAGTAACAGTAATAGTAACAGTAATTTGTAACAGAATAGTAACGTAAAAATAATGGTAAAAGAAAAAGTAATAGTAACGTAATGTAACATAATAAAAATAGTAAAATTTAAAATTAAAAGTAAAATTTAAAAGTAAAAAGTAACAGTAAATATCAGTAATAGTAAAAAAATAACAGTAATAGTAACCGTAAAAGTAACCGAATAGTAACAGTAAAAAGAACGTAACAGGAAAGGTTTAAAAGTAATAGTAATAGTAACATAATAGTTAAAAGTTATAGAATTTGTAAAAAGTAATGTAATAGTAACAGTAAAAAAGTAAAAGTAATATCAGTTTATAGTAAAGTAACATTTAAAAGTAAAAGTAACAGTAATAGTAACTAAGTAACAGTTTAAAAGTAACAGTAATAGTAAAGTAGTTTGTAATAGTAA
>NW_023646477.1:0-7645 GCF_015228065.2 Penaeus monodon
ATAATACCTTTGCAAATTTTTTTAAGAAATATTACTAGGGGAATTTAAAAAAAACTCAAATAATCTATTCATTTATTCACTTAAGCTTAAGCAAACAAGCACAAAAAATAGACGTTTAAAAATTTATAATAAAAACTCTGATTCATAAAAAATTTTGGAAATCTTTTAAATGTATTCTTTTTATTATTAGACGAAAAATATAATTATTTCCATCATTTTTTGGGAAAGGGGTGAGATTCCGCGACCAATGCAAAATGAAAAACGTAGGTTTTGTTGTTAAAAAGGCACGTAAAAACCAAAACACATGACATACGCAAAACATGTAATACGCCGTACGCACGCAGGTACGCACATGCACGCGCAACGCCACCACACGCACGGACACGCGCACAAGCACACGCCACGCACACGCACACGCCACGCACACGCCAACACAACCCCACAACACACAACAACACACACCAACACACCACACCCGCACAACACACAACACACACACACTATTTATAATATATATATATATATAATATTATAATATATATATATGGGGTGTGGGGTGTGTGTTTGTGTGTGTGTGTGTGTTGGTGTATGTGTGTGTATAAAATATTATTTATATATTATTTATATATATATAAAATATATAAAATTATTATAAAAATATATACATATATATATTATATATATAATTTTTATTTTTTATATATATTATATTTATTAATTTTATATTTAATATATATATTTATATTTATAATATATATAAATATAAATTTTATATTATTTTTATAAGAAATATTATTTATAATTTTTATATTATAATATATTTTAAAAATATTAATAATTATATTTTATATAATTTAATATATATATAATATTTTTTTATATTATTTATATTTTTATTATTATATATATATTTTTATAAAAACCCCCAAAAAACCCCAACACACACACAACACACACACACAACACACACACCCCCTATTATATAATATATATAATTTAATTTTTATTTTTATTGTGTGGTGTGTGTGTGGTGTGTGGGGGTGTGTGTGTGGTGTGTTCGTGTGATGTGTTGGTGTTTGTGTGTGTGGCGTGTGCGTGTGGTGTGGTGTGGTGGTGCGTGTGCGCGTGCGCGTGCGCGTGCGCGTGCGTGTGCGTGTGCGTGTGCGGTGATTGCGTACCGGTGCTACTGCGAAATGTACTTTTTTTTGCGTATGTGCATGTGTGGGGTTTTTACGTGCACATTTCTTCACAACAAAAGCCTCACGTTTTTTCCCTTTTTGCAGGGTCCGTAAAATCTCACTCCTTCCAATCAAAATGAGGGTAATAAATTATATTTTTCGCTATAATACAAAAAATATACACTTAAAGAGTTCCAAAATTTTTGATATAGAGTATTTTTAAAAATGTTTAAACGTCTATTTTTTGTGCTTTGTGTTGCTTAAGTTAAGTAAATAAATGTAAAATTTTTGATGTTTTAATTTAAATCTCTAGTAATATTTTTAAATAAAATTGAAAAGGGGTATTATCTGTAAACGGGGCTGAAACGAAGGAAAAAAAAATCATAAAAAATTTACCAAAACTTCTTGGGAACAATAATTTTAAGAACTGAGTGGAAAAGAAGAAAAAAAAAAAGAACAAATGGTAAAAAAAAATATGAAAAATGATAAGCAAACAAAAGAGGAAATGATGCGATTTCCTTCATTTAACTTGAAATGATAATTATTTTTAAGTGGGTCTGGGTTGTGTAGCTCCTCTTCTTCTTCGTAAAAAATGTTTATGTTGTACGGTTGATGATCAGAGAGAGCGAAGAGGGACAGACGCAGGAAAGGGGGAAGAAGAAAAAAGGAAAAGAGAAAGAAAGAGAAGGGGAAGAGGGGGGGGGGCGAAACCAGAAGCAGAAAACGACAGCAGACACGCAGTCAGAGAGAGAGAGAGAGAGAGAGAGAGGGAGAGAGGGAGAGAGAGAGAGAGAGAGGAGATAAATATATATAATAATATATATATATAAAAATATATATATAAAATTATATATATATAGAAAAGGAGAGAGAGAGAGAAGAGAGAAAAAGAGGAAAAGGAAGAGAAAGAGAGGAGATAGACGGGGCAGCAGAGAGAAGAGAGAGAGAGAGAGAGAGAGAGGAAAAGGGGGATAAGAGAAAAAAACGAAAACAACGAGAACAAAAAAAGAAAAAAAGAAAAGAAAGAGAAAAAAAAAAAAAAACAAAAACCTTCCACAGAGAGAATCTTAAAGAAAGAAAAAAAAAAAGGGAAAAGAAAAAGAAGAAAAAAAAAAAATATTGAAAAACAAAATCCTGGGAAAACAAAAAAAACACGGAAAACAAAAGCGAACAAGAAAAAAAGAAAAAAATGCAAATGGGGTAATAGGTAAAGCCCTAACAAGAAAATCAAAAAACAGGAATGGCGGAAGGCGGGAAGGTGTGGGGGGAGCTGCCTGAGGGTTTTTTTTGGTTGAAACTGAAAAGGAAGGGGAAGCCCATTCGCCCCTCCTCAGCGACGGGGGGACAAGGGGGGAAAAGGGGGGAAAGGGGGAAGATAGACAGAGAGCGGATGGGGAGAGAGAGAAGGGGAAGGGGGTAAAGAGAAGTGAGGGGAGGGGGAAAGGGAGGAGCGCAGGGGGAGGGGAAGGAATGAAGGAGATTTAAAGAAAATAGATAGGGGATATAAAGGAAAAGATTAGGGGGGGGGCTGAGAGAGAGAGAGAGAGAGAGAGAGAGAGAGAGAGAGAGGGGAAAGAGAGAGAGAGAGAGAGAGGAAGAGAAAGAGAGAGGAGAGAGCAGACAGACAGACGACAGACAGAAGACAGAGAGACAGAACAAAAAGAGAGATGGATAGGTATTATATAGTATTTTTTAAAGCATTATATGAAGGGGGGGGAACAGTGACAAAACATAAATAGATGTTTTTAGATTTAAATCTTAAAACCCCAGACGATGCAGAGATACATATTTACGACGTAAATGTCTCAATTAAGAAAGAAACAAACACAACAAACAGTACAAAAACAACAAACAACAACAAAAAAAAAAATTAAAAAGGAAAAAAAAAAGAATTTTTATTTAAACACGAAATACCAAAAACCTCAAAAAAATAAAAAAAAACGTTTAAAAATTTTTTACATCTGGGAGAAGAAAGAGAATAACGCAAGAAAAAAAGGAAAATAAAATACGCAGAAAAAGAATAAAAAAAAAAAGCGAAAAACCAACAAGATTGGGGCAAAGGAAGGAAAGGGCAAAAGAAAGGAAGAAAAAAAAGAAAAGGCCCAAGGAGAAGAAAAAGAAAAAATCGAAAAATAAATAAAGAAAAAAAAGAAAAAGGGAAAAGAAAAAAAAAGAAAAAAACATACAAAAAACAGACACGTAAGACTATAGAGAAAACAAGGTAGGGGTGACGAAGTAAAGTAAAAAAGCTATGGTGGTGTTGAGGGGGAAGAAGGGATGGGGGGGGGGGCAAGCATGTAGATGGTGTTGATTCTTCTCAGAAAGTTTTTTTTGAGAGTTCAGGCAAGGGAGGGAAAGGTGGGGGAGGTGGGGGGTAGGGGCTCTAATTGGGGTGATAGGAAGAATTTTGTCGCTATTTTGCATGATGTTTTTTATTATTTTTTTTTTTTTTCTTTTTATTTTTTTTGAAAGGGATTTATGCAAAGGGTATGAAGTCTGTGTTATGACGGGTTTATATGAATGTTTGTAAGTACATTATACCATACCGTACGCAACACACATGCAACCACACTCAACACACACACAAACACACACACACACACACACACACCACCACACACAACACACCACACACACGCACATACACACATCACACACACCGCACATACACACCAACACGCACTACTAACACTAACCTTTATTTAATGACCATTACGTGTATTTTGCATGGCGTAAAACCCCCCACTATACCCCTATGTGTGTGGTTAGGGTTCGTATCGCGTGTGTGTGTATTAAGTAAATCTTTGAAATGAAACGAATATCTCACCCCCCAAGTCCCCAAAAAAAATCGCAAATTTCCCGCGAGATCGACGCAAAAATCAGCTCGCTTCTCCTTTACGCCAGATTCCCCAAAAACCCAATTCAAAAACGCGAAAGCTTTACAGATAATTTAAATCAAGCTAAATCAAAAATGACCAAATCCTACTTTGGTCAATTTAGAAAAAAGGTAAACCAAAAAGTCGGGGTTTTAAATCCCCGATAGACGGTGACAGGTGGGTGTTTTTTTGATAATTTTGGAATATTCAGGCAATTAATGATTTTTGATAATATATGATGATGAGGTGATTATGACGTAAAATCTATGGCGATGATGAGGGAAAAAGGGCAAAAAAAAAAGTGTGATTTAAAACCGCATTCAAAGACACCCCCAGACACATTTAAACGACAAAAACGGAATTCACACACAGGAAACATCATAGAAAAACTACCTACACAATACACACAATAAAACCCAAATACATCTATTTTTTGCACACACCACATAGGCACACAATAAAAACATACACACACGCGCCTACACCACACGAACACACCACCAAACACACACACACACACACACACACACCAACAACACACCACACACACACACACACACACACACACACCACACAAGAGATAACAACACCCCCTCCCCACAACATCCCTCCCCCTCCCCCCCCCCCCACACATACTAAGGGGGTTAAATTACACTCGGGGCGCACCCAAATGGGCCCTTTTGGGGTCAAAATATTTGTGCCAAAACACGCAAACACCGTCGGGACTACTTCCGCTGTGCCGCCCGGAGTGCCAGGGGCCAGGTTCCACTTCCCGGTTGAACGACAAGAAATATTTTGCATGTTAAGGGGAAAAAAAAACAAAATACTGGCATTTTGGGAAAATCATTGATGGTAATAATGATGATAATATATAGTGACGCCGATGCTAGGTGATGATAAAAGATTGATTTAAAAATGAAGGGTTGATGATATATGTGACGATGTAATATAATGTAATGGTGATGATGTGAGTTGAATGAGATGAGATGATATGATGATGTGAAGATGATGTATATGATGATGAGAGATATGAATGATGATGATAATAATGAAATGATAATGAAATGATAATGATAATGATGATATATACGATAATAAAAATAATGATGTAATAAAAATGATAACGTAATAATGGAATTATTATAATAAAATAATAATTTCAATAATAAAGCAAAAATCGTAAGGAGGATAATAAAACAAAAATGTAATATCGTCATAACAATGATAAAAAAATAATAAAAATAATAAAAAAAGAATAATTATTCTACTGCTACTACTAAAATAAAAATTTAAAAAAAATAATAAAATGATAATAATAAAACAACTCAATGATAAAAATAATAATAATAATGATAATATAATAATAACAAACCAAATTAATTAAAACCCCCTTTGAAGTCGTAAGTTGGTAGGATTTTCGGGGAAAAAATTGACACATAAAAATTTGGTAATATAAAAGAGAACCCTGTCAAAAAAAGGCTTAGCCCAGGCAGAATTACAGCGTATTTAAAGCCGGTTTTGGGGTTTAAATGAAAATCGGGAAAAGCTCCCTATAGAGAAGAAAGGAAAAAAAAAGGGAAAAAAAAAAAACAACCCAACCCTTGAAGCACAGGCGATATACCCCAAATCGTTAATGATCAAATATGTATAATGCCAAAAACGCATAAAACCACGGAAACTTGGAAACCCAAGCTGAGAGGCATTTTTCAAAGGGGAAAAAAGATACTATTTAAGTGCTACGGCAAAAAATTTTTGATGCCTTTAATCAAATTGTCCATGCAAAATTGAAGGTAAATACATCTCCCTAAAATAATGAAAAAAACAAGGAAATTTAAACCTATTTAAAAGTACAATGCTCCTCCAGGAACTATTTAAAGCAGGATAGAACCCCCACGATTTGGATACATTAATGCACTAACTACTCAGAGTCAATGAAAAAGGGTAAGAAAAAAACACAGAAGGGGGCATAAGAAACGTGGAAAATAAAGATTTTTAAAAAGGTTATGAAATTCCTATCCCTTGAGTGTGTTAAAAAACCATGGAGGGCCCCTTTAAACTTTTGCGAGGTTGAAATAAAAAACTGAAATAACACAGACTTTAGAGACCCTGAAATAGAAAAAGACAGGATAAAACTACCGTTTAGACGATTTGAAAAAAAAATCAGTTTTACGGAAAAAATGAAATCTTTTTCCCGCGCAATTTTTTTTCAAGAAAACCGAATGGAGATATCAGTCCACAACTTGTAAAAAGGCATTTAAAAAAGAGTCAAAAATGGAAATCCCTGGGATAGAAAATCCCAAATTTTAATTAGCCCCTTTTCCTCAAACCCTATTTAGCTGCCAAGGAACTTAGTAAGCCGTAAACCCAAGAGAAACACCAGACGGGATTTAAAAGTACAACCTTTTTTTCTCTATAAAACCCTTCCTTTTAAACATATAAATCCTTACCCTTGGGATTGACGAAAATTTAAACCCATTCTCATACTTCCAAACAATTGAAAGGCTGTCGAAGGGGGGTCAATTGGTTGCAAAGGAATCACTTATAAAAAAATTACCTTGAGATTTATCTCCAGGAAAAGGAAACCCCCTATCCTTTTTAATTACAATAAACCCCATTTTTGGGTTTAAAACTGATAAGGGTTTTTTTATAAATTTTTCAAAAAAGCATGGCAATGGGGCAAACAGTCCACCCTCAATCATGAAAGGGTTACTTTTATCCGAAAAATTTTTTTACGAAGTGGGATTTTTCGCATTGTATACTCTCCCCCCGCGCGAAGTTAACGACTCGGCTTTAAAAAAGGGGAAAAGGGATAATTCTTTATCACCCCTTTTACATGATGACCCCCAAGTTTTTAAAACCAAAAGTTGAAGTTGAAACAAAAAAACCTCAGTGAGATACGAAAAAGGAATTCGGACTTGAAAAAAATTTCCAAACTCCCTATAAGGATAAAAATAGCTTTCACAGGCAGCATCTTCAAACTTTACAAAGAAATGACAGAATTGGAAAAAAGGGGGAAACAAGGATTTAGGGGGCGGTGAAGGAGATGGCCTAACCCAACCAATGAAAAGGGAAAATTTAAGAAAATACATAGACGGGCAGACTGATCTTAAGCTTCGCCCCAAAAATTTGCAAAAAAGCTCAGCGTCAGTGTCATGTAAGATATAACATTCTGAATAGAAAGAAGAAAAACAGGTGTTGGATCGTAAGACCCGTAAAAATTTTCACGCAAACAGAATGCACACCCTAAGCCGATATAGATAGGGTTTTTCCCAACGAAAAATGGAGGAAGGGGTCTTACCCATTAAAGTCCCTTAAATAAAAACTAACGAAAGCTGAAAGATGCAAGTGTCAAAAAACTGAGGCAAAAGGAATTCCTTAAAAATTTAAATCTGAATTTTCTAAATCTAAAAGAGTTAAACCATAAGCCATCAACGAAAACAGCCAAAGTTTAAAAAACACAAAAAGCGTACTAAAACCCAAATTAAAATAAAAGCCCGCGAAACCCTGCACGGAAAATTTCCCCCCCGCGTAGCCAAGGCAGAGTAAACCAAATTTTCATAGGGCTAAAAAGGATTGGCAAAAAAAGGGGCC
>NW_023646478.1:0-7643 GCF_015228065.2 Penaeus monodon
GGCAACCCCCTTAGGCCTAGGGGCCCCCCCGGGGGCCAAGCCAAGATTCGGATTTTGGGGACCCTGTTGGGGGAACCTGTTTCAAAATCCGCTTGCGGTGGGGGGACTGGAATTTCACAGAAGCTTTGTACACCTTGGTAGTGTATCCTATCTCTGGCTGTCAGACTAAAAAGTCAATGAGGATTGGTCTAGCAACGAGCCATAAACTTGATCAAAAAAGCATTTGGAATGTCAAAACCCTATGCAGATGGACCAAGCTACGTTCTTCAAGGGGCCCTTGTACTCCCCAGTTTTGCTCTAGGAAGCAAAAACTGGATCCTATCAAACCTTAAAGTTCCTTGATCCTTTTGAAACAATCTCTTTCCCCGGATCCTGGGGTACGTTGGCAGGCCCTGTGCCCCAAACTACACTACACCCATAACTGGCAGGGCCCTGTTACCTACATAATCTGGGATTCCCAAACTCGGTCGCTTCCCTGGGGATGACCCTTCCACGGTGTCCCTTTTTTTTTTGCAACAATCCTGGGTAAAAAGGCCAGTGGGAGACCCGGGATTCATGGTTTGGGCCTCTTGAACCTGTCAAAGGAATTAGAATGGGCCGAGGGCCTGTCCGGGACTCACCATGAGGGCCCCCTCGTGGGGGAAGCAAAGGGGTGGTCGGCCATGCCCCGTCATGTTACCCCCCTGATGATATGATGAGAAACACTAATCATATCGGGTTAAGGGGTTAAGGGTTTAAAAACAAAAAAATTTATTTTTATAAAAGGTTATAAAACCTATAGAAAGGTGCAAATGTAAAAGGGTGAAGAGGGGGGTTTGTTTTATTAAATTGCTACACATCAAAGTTTTGGCATTCGGATAGTATGGCATTAAAAGGGGAAAAGAGGGGGGGGGGGTAGAGGGGGGTAAGTAAAGGGCTACTTGGGATGAAAAAAGGGTTTAGATAAAGGGGTCAAAGGAAAAAAAGTGTGCAGGATGTCCTAGGGGAAGGGAGCAATTAGCAAAAAGGGGAAAAGGGGGGGTTTTGGGGGGGATTAAAAAAGATTCCAAAAAAATGTGGAAGGGGGGAAACCGGGGAAGGGGTTTTTGTGACAAAAAGGGAAAGGGCCTGTTTCCGGGGAAGTGGGAAAGGATAAGGGGAAGCAGGGGGGGGGGGGTGGAAGGGGGAAAAAATGAGGAGGAGGATGGATGTTGGTATCCTTTGGTGTAGAGAAAAATGGGGGGGAAGAGATTGGAGGATGCGGGATGGGGTGTTCTTGGGGCTGAAATGATTGAATGTGCTCTAGAGTTTCTGAAAGGAGTAAGTTGGGGGGTGTCAATAAAAGGTTTTCATGAGGGGGAAAAAGAGGGGGATTTTGGGGAGGAAAAGGGCGAGTGGAGGGGTAGGATGGGGGGTTTTTTTTTTTTAAAAAAATTTATGGGTTAGAAAGGTAAAGGGGGGGAAAAAGGAAAAATTTTGGGGAGAGGGGGGGAAAAAAAAGGGAAGGGGAAAAAGAAAATGGGGGAGGGAAAATTAGGGGGGGAAGGGGGGGGGGGGAAAAAAGTATGGGACGATAGGGGGAAAAATTTTGGGGGGGGGTACAAGGGGAGGGAACGGGAAAGATCTCAAAAAAAACTTTAAAAAGGGGGCCCCCCTTTTAAAAAAATTGGGGACCCACAAAAGTGACAATGGGGGGGGATTTTACATTTAGGGCCTTTGAAGGGGCATTTTTTCGGGATGGGCCAGAAAAATTTTTTACTTGGTGGGGGCGGGGGGTTAATTTTAACAGGGGCCCATAAAAACTTTTAAAAGGGTAAGCAAATCCCGGGCAACAGGGCCTTAGGACCTTAAGGGAGCTTTTTTGTCAGGGGCCTACGGGGAAAAAGTGGGTTTGGGGTTTTTGGTTGCCAAAAACCCTCTTTTTTTCATTGGTGGGGGCGGGGGGGAGGTTGATATGATCAGACAAGGAGGGCCCTATAATAAAATTATAGAGAGGTAAATTCTATGATAGTAAAATCTTGGCATAAAATAGTGGAAGATTACGACCCCTGGAGGGTTTTTAGCCCGGAGAAAGATATATCAATAAGCGGAAAAAAGCTTTTCTTCAGTTGACTAAACCTTTTTCAGACAGGCCAATTACTTTTGGGAGCTGGGCAGTTAGTACAAAGGGGGGAAAAATATGAGAGTGTTGTAGAGTAAAAAAACTTGGTGGTAAAAAATAAGTTAAAAGGTTTTAGGGGAGTTTTTACAAAACAGGCCCTTTGGAAGAGGGTATTGTTTAAAAAGTATAAATGGACAGACATTGGGGAGGGGGAGTAGTAGTTTCAGAGGGTTTTTCTAAAAGGGGGTAGGAATTAGGGTTAAAAAAATCATGGAGCTATTTTTGTAAAAAAAGGGGCAAGCCTCACTGCCCCTCTAATTAAAGGGTACAAATCTTCATTACGCCATTGTAAGCCTGGAGTAATGGGGGGAGAGAAAATTTTCCCTTTCAGGTCCCCTTGAGGGATAAAAGGGGTTTGACAACTAAAAAAAGGAATTACTGTCCCCCAGCTCCCCTAGTCTTTATTACGGTACCGTCAGCCTTTTTCTTTTAAAACCCGCTGTTACACCTTGGAAGTGATATAGAAAGGGTTTTAAAAGATAAGAAAAGGAAAGGGAAGAAGAGAGAACCAAATTGTTGAGGTAGGGGTGAGGCCCAAAGGGTTTAGGTGATCCCCATACTGGGCCTCAGTCTCTGTCTCCTAAGCCCCCACCAAAATTGGGCAAGGGTTGGAGGGGAGATCATTGAAAGCCAAAGCCCAAATATTAAAAAAAAATATCTTGGCAAATAATGTCAAGGGGAATCGTAGTGGTTTAATAAATCATCATGAGCTAGAAAGGGAGCAGCTTAAAATTTTGTAGTTTTCTACAACTAAAAATTTCAGTCTACTGTATTCATAAATGAAAATTGTATAATTTTTGAAGTTCTCATTTTAGAATTTTAAAAATGCCTTTCTCCAAAAAACTATCATAAAAAAATCAAAACAAATTTACCCTTTTCAGGTAACCATATGGTTACTATTGAATTGTTTTTCCAAAAATTTAACCCATTAAGTATTAACCACAATATGGCTTTCTCTAAAAAATGTATAACTTCACTATTTGCCACAGTCTTTTTTAAGGCCATCAGTAGCTATGCCCTTTTTTTCCTGTAAATTTTTTTTTTTTAATGACACCATAATCCCCACTAATATACCCCGTACTGTTTTTCCAAGTTTTTTTTCCACCAAAAAGCCTGAATTCCCAAACCCCATTCTACTTGTAGGCCCTCCCTCCCGAGCGTCACACGTCAAAATTTTCCTCCTCTTTCTTTTTGTAAATGAATGTACTAAATGGACTAATAAATTTTTTGGGAGTCCACCAAACACCAAAACTTTTTCTTTTTCCCCTTTTCCCCCCCAAAACCAAAACTATAGAAAAAGAGTTTCCTCCCGCTCTAACCACTGTTTTTTCTATTCATAATTGAATTTCTTACTCTAAACATATTTTATTGTTTTCTATGATAAAAAAAGCTTTTTTCAGTTTTTTTGCATTTTATTTTACATGTAAAAATTTTAATTTATCCCTTTTTATTTGTGCTAATTGGGTAAAATGGATACCTTTTTTAATTTTACATAATTAATATTTCCTTATAACATAATTCTATATAATTAAAATTCTATCATATAGATTGAAATGCAAGAAATACACATTTTCTGAAATGCAAAACGACCTTTTTGAAGCAACAAAATAAAATTTTTCTCAGGAAATTGAAAACAGGGCTTTTTTTGCAACTTGAGGACACAGCAAGCGAACTCTTGCAGTTCTTATGGTTTTAGGTCAAGGTTGTTATTTGTGGGGGCTTTTTTATCCAAAACATTTTTTATAAATCCCTTTAAACAAAAAAAAAGGTTCCCCTTTTCTTCTTTAGGTAACAAGTACCTGAATCTAAAAAGGATGAATTTTAGCCTATAAAGAATATTGGCAAGATATTAAGTTACAGAAATTGTTTATTCTAATAAAAGCCCTTTTAATAAACAGTAGCAATGAAAAAAGCTCTCCAAAAAAAAAGAATTTATAGCTTACTGGTTGGCAAAGTCAAAATTAAATTTACTAAAAGAGTATCCAGATTTTTGTCTCATATGGTATATAAAGAAAAGAAAATGATTTAAATTTTTCTTTTTAAAAGCTATGAAACTCACTCATTTTTATTTACTATAAAAATGCTTAATTTTTTGGCCATGCCACATATATTTGGATACCCCTTCTAGGTAGAACTCTTTATCCCACATTCCCCATTTTCTCTTATATTCCGCATGTCCTCTCCAAAATTCCTGATCATAGGGGACTGCACTTGCCAAGAGTTTAAAGAGTTGGGAAATATATTTAGTTTAAAAAATCATGATTCCACTGTTTTAGAAAAAACTGTGCATTGGAAACAGAGTCCTAATTTGAAACCTGGTGATTGGTACCCCCATGGCCCATTTTGACCAAAATTTTGATATTGTTTACCTGGTGGTCACCCCGGGGTGTGGGCTTGTACCCTAGTGGTGGCTTGTATGCCTATGGTGGCTTGTATCCTTTATACCACACATGAGTGTGGTATAAATTCCTTGCCCTTTTTTTACAATCTTATTAGCTTTATTTTGTATATGCTTTTTTTGCTGTTTTACCATTTTTCTGAGGTCTATATTTGTCTTTTTTTTGTATTTTTTTCTCTATCAGGAGGGATAGCGTTTTTACTAAGCAAAGTCCCATATTTTTGTAACAATTTTATTTTTAATAACCATTCGGTCAAAGGGGGAAATTGGGAAAAATAGTCCTCCCGGAGCTGGAAAATTAAGTTCCACCCTTTTATGGTGCAATAATGCACAATAATAGCTCCCTATGACATCCCATTACCCCTGGCCCCGCCAAAAATTTTTTGTGGGGGATCCCCCGGTTTTAAAATCAAAACTATCAGTCCAGACCCTAATACCTCAGAGACTCAAAAAATCTCTCGTGGAATGTGGAAAGAAGGTTCAATACCCTCTGCCGAAAAAAAAATCTAAGCACATTACCCCCAGCTTTTTAAAAGAAAAAGAAACAGTGGGAAAGCTTAAACCCCCGATGAAATCCATCACCAACGAGTAAAAGGATTTATTTGGAGCTGAGGACATTTTTATCTAGAAATTGATAGGCTAGTATGGCAGAGTTGGTATCTCATCACCAGAACCACTTGGAAAGTTCAAAAAATTTAAATCCTATACTGAACACCAGAGCATTATTGCTCATACCAAGGGGACCAAAAACCTATGTGTGGAGCATCCGCTGTTTGGAAAAGAACCTGGCAGTCACAAAAGTTTTGCTAAATTCGCAAAATAAATGGCGACACTTTGGTAAAAAATGCAAAAAAAAAAAAATGACCAACAAACCAAGTCTCCGGGGTATGCGGGTATCTATACAAAAATAACCCTTAATTGAAAAGAATTATGAGGCATAAACTTAAAGAGAAGTTTCTATACAAAAGGTCTAAATGCCCCAAAAGGGATTTGGGGGAAAACCAAAAAAAAGTGATCAGAACTGGACATGACAGCCACCAACCCAAAAAGATCATCAAACTCGAACAGAAAACCGGGAAGGCTAGACAATGTCCCAGCTTTTGATTAAAAAAATTAATGTAAAACCAAGATGATCATCATAACAATAAAAAAGCAGCTAAGAATATGAAACATCCCCAAATTTACATAACAAAAAATACCATATGAAATAAATTTTGTAAAAAAAAACAAGGCTATGTGATTTCCTGATAAAATAATAAAATAGGATCAATTGTATGAATTTAGAAACCTACAAATAAATAAACACCTTTTTCATTGCTTTACACTTTGCAGTGCTTTGATTGGTGGGTTACTCAGGGAAGTTTCCCTTCATTTCCAATTTTTTTGACACACCCCCCAAAAAAAATTAAATTCCCGGATAAAAAAGAGAAACACATAAAAATCACTCCAGCACACTTCCCAGTTCAGCAAAACACGGGCAAACCCCCTTTCCCCCGATAGGGGGAACCCCCCTGCCTTTTTGAAATTAAATTCTGGCCTCCAACACAGTGGCCCTCACATCCACTAAACTCCCCCACAAAAAAAAAGACACATTATTGGGGAGAAAAACCCATTAACTACATCTACATGGTACCCTTTCCTTTTCCTTCCCCTTTTCGCCTTTCCCCCTTTTTTCCAAAAAGCAATCTAATCCGGCCCCAACCTCCGAACACGATCTTTAAGCTGCTTATTGAACTTTTTGGGGTTTGGTGGTCTGCTGCTGTATGAACACTTGTTTGTTCATCCTCCTCTCTGTCTCAGCAGTGTGGGCTTTAGTCAGGTTCCTTCTTGGCATCGCGCAAAAAGGGCTAGGTGATGTTGCTTTCCTCCTCAGAAAACTGTGGAGTGGCATTCCCTGTGTAAGGATATGAATAATTGACTGTTTTAAATAAAACTTTAGAATTAATTTGTTTTATTTCTATCACTTATAGCTTGTACGTCTTGCATTTAAACCCATTGCCGAGGTGGCATGTCCACTGCCATGGCGGGACCATCCGGGGGCACGTACGCACTTTCCAAAAAGTATGCATGGATATGCCATGATTTTTTTTGTTAAAACACGGCAAAAGATTATTTTTTTGCCATGAAATGTGATTAAGTCGGTTTTAACACTTTTTTCCTTTTTTTACCGCACAAAAAAAAAAAATGCAAAAACCGACAATTTCAACTCCCTTATGCCACACCTGCTTTTTTTTTTATTTGTTTAAAAGTTGATTTTTTGGTTTTTTAAACAAAAAAACCCCATTGATTTATAGGAAGTTTCAAAAAAAACAAAAAATAATGAAAATTTTGGAAAAAAAAATATTTTTTAAAATTGAAAAACCCCTATTGGGATTTTATTCGCGCAGTGGGGAGTGGCAGGGGGCCGCCTTAGAATGCCCCCAGGGTTAAACATGCAAATTTTTTGTGAGAAGAAATATTAATCCCTTTTCACATTTTTTTTTCTCTTCTACTTATCGCATAAAGGGTTCCTTCTTATAGTATTAAAAAAGATGTTCAAACAACCCGTTTATTAGATTTTGATTCCCAAATTTTTTTACATATACAAGCCTTTGGTAAGATTATATTAAAATAAAATACCCAAGAAAAAAGAAAAAAAAAGAAAAAAAAAAAAAAACAAAAACACATAGGCATTATTTATCTGAATGAATTTATTATAAAAACTACAACGTGTCTGTATCTCTCTTCCTTTTCCCCCTCTCTTTTCTCTCCTTTTTCTCTTTCCCCTCCTCTCTCTCTCTTTTTTCTCTCCCCCTCTCTCTTTTTCCTCTCTCCTCCTCTCTCTCTCTCTCTCCTCTCTCTCTCCTCTCTCCCCCCCCTACCCCCCTCCCCCTTTGCATCCTTTTCACATTTTTCCCTTAACTCTTTCTCTTTAAAATAAAAAAAATTTTTTCTTTTTTTCCAAACCACAACAACAATAATTTATTTTATTTTTTTTCTTTTTGAAAAACAAATTTCTAATTTATGGTATTGATTAAAATTTTAACTGTTTTAGGGTCAAGTATTTTTTTATATAATGTCTTTTAATTTTCCAATTTTAAAAACTTTATCCTTTTTTAAAAGGGG
>NW_023646479.1:0-7643 GCF_015228065.2 Penaeus monodon
AAAAAAAAAAAAAAAAAAAAAAAAAAACCCCACCACACACCCAACAACACACACAACACAACAACACACACACACCACACAAAACAATACACACACACACACACACACCACACACACACACCAAAAACCCAACACAATACACACAGATAAATGTGTGTGTTTTTGAAATTTTTATATATAATATAAAATTTAATATATATATAATATTATATAAAAAACCCCAACACCACCACACACACAAAATATATATATATATATATAATATATATATATATAATATATATATATATATATGTGTGTGTGTGTGTGTGTTGGGGTGTGTTTTTGTTGTGTGTGTTGTGTGTGTGTGTGGTGTGGTTTTGTGTTTGTATTAGTATGTATACTACACACACACACACACACACACAAACCCCCCAACACACACACAACATATATATATATATATTATTATATATATATTATATTATATATATATATATATATTATATATAAGATGTATTACATACATACACACACACAACACACACACACATATTATGATTTATGTGTGTGTGTGTGTGTGTGTGTGTGTGTGTGTGTGTGTTGTGTGTGTGTGTGTGTGTGTGTTTTATATATAATATAATATATATCAATATAATATATATATATATATATAAATATATATTACATATAAATAAAATGTATATACATATAAATATATATCTAACCAAACTGGGCCAAAACTAACCTAAGCTATTGAAGTAAAGTAAAAATATTCTAGCGTAACAATCTATCATACTAACTAACCAAACCGAATTTAACTTAAGCTTTCTAAGGAAATTAAACCTAACCCATCTTAACTTAACATCAAACCCAAACCAAACCCAAATATACCTAATATAACATAAACCTAACAAATCCATACTAATCTAATTAGCTCAATCAACCTAACCTAACAAAAAACCTATCAAACATAACACAACATAACTAACAAAACCCTTTCCCTCTAATTAAAAAATTAACTTAACGAGACCTAACCTAACTATCCCTTCTTCTTCTTTTAACGGTAGGTTCATGTCTGACCCGTCGTGGTCACAGCATGATATTTAAATTTGTAGTTTTTCATTGTGATGCTTCTGAGTGAGTACGTGGTAGGTCCCCAGTTCCTTTCACGAGAGTGCCGGTGTTCCTTTTTAGGTAATCATTCTCTAAATTTACCCGGGGCCTTGGACCACACTGATTTTGGCTGCCGCCACCCAGTGGCTAGGTAAGCAATCAAGTTCCTCACTGGTTGGTTAATAAATTAAAAGGAAACGTTACCGTGCCCCTTTCCCTCCCATTTGTGTATCTTTGAAAAAAATAAAGCTCGTCATGGTTTGAAGAAGTGCAGGACATGAGGGGGTTCCCTGTTGTCCCCGGGGTACCATGCATCCTGAATGGAGCTTATCAGAGTGCAGTACCTTTTGGCACTCGACTCCCCCATCCACAGCTCCCGAATTTTTTCGACCACTAAAACTGATTTGATCAGCTTGCTGGGTCAGGGGTGGTCATCGACCTCAAGTGTAAAGACCTTGTCCTTTACTGCGTTCGGACTCCTCGTTTTGCTCGTCGACAACTTGTCAGGACCAGCAGGACAACGGCCGCTTTCGGAACCTTCTTTACCCACAATGCTCAGCGTGTAAACAAACAAGAGGGACGAAGCTCGTCAGTTTTGCTTTATCTCCCGTTTTTCTTCTTCTTTTTTCTTTATTCATATATATAGCCCATATTTGCGGGAAAGAGCAGAAAATGGCAGGGTATTCTTGCTGGGTGACACTGCATACATTGCAAATTGATTTTGCCTTTCATCTCACACCAGAAAGGGATCGAAGTTCTACCTCAAAAAAAATTACATAATAACACAGAGGCCGAGTCTTTAATTGAAATGCCTTTGAAGATGAAGTGTAGTTTCCCGGGCCCGCACACGAGATTTAAAAAAACACACTTGCTGACATGTTTTAAAGATTTTTTTGGGCACCTTTGCACTCTTCATAACAGTGTATGGAAAAAAGATGCAGTGAACATCGAAGGCTGCCCTGACATGATGATGAAATGAAAAATTTTGGAAATAGAAAGATATGGCCCGGGAAGTGTAACTATAAAGTTAAGTATGAAAAAAAGGTAAGTAAGAGTGTTCACTGTTTAAGATAAACTGAATAATGTTCATATAAAAGTAAAGCAAGAAAGTGGTTAACAAAGTTTAAGCTTATTTCCCATTTTTTGCGACATCTGTTATAAAAAGTAAGATTTAAAATTTAAAGTTTGAAATTTTAGAGGTATTTAAGAATATTTTTGTCATTTTTGAATAGAAAAATGTTTCTTTTTGTTGTCTATTTCTATTCGATCTTTAAATATATATCAATGGTATCGTCCATTACAACTTAATTATACTGTTTGGTTATTGTAAATATCATTCTTTTTATAAAATATTATTTTTTTAGTGTAAATATAATTCCCTATAAAATTTAAACAATAGGATCATTTTATTATCACAAAACAACCTGAGAATACTTTATCTAAGCACCATTTTATGACAGAATCTAAATATTTTATTGTGTGTTATACATTCTATAATATTTCTTCATTGTAATATACATTTCCTTATGTAAATTGCATTATTTACTATCCCCAGAACAACCGGGAATTATATATAAGCACCATTTATCAAAGAATCTCAATTCCATTACTTAATGAATTGTAAACAGACAAAAATTTTTAAATATTATATTTGATAAAAAATTACAAAAAAAAAAATTAAGCTTTAAAAAAAAAAAAAAAAAAAAAAAAAAAAATCAGGCTCTTTCTTTAATATGAATACCATTGTTGTAAAAAATAAAAAAATAATTCACTAAATGTTCATTATCACAGAAAGTTTATCTTAATCAAATAAGATGTGTTTTTTTACATGACATAATCAATCCTTAAATTTAAAAAAAAAAATATATGCACATGTATATAAAAAAGGAATTAGCTATTGTTCAAAAATAGAAGCGTCCTTGTTACTGTATGTATACATGTAAAAGTAAAATAAAAAATTTGATTGTATTTATGACAAAGAGGGGACAAACACTTTGCGTTTGAAAATAAAGATAAGAAACACTTTGTTTTCTTTTGTATACTGAAATCTAATCTTTGGCTTTGATATTACACAAGGGAAAAAAATCTTTGGCTTTGAAATTAACACAAAAGAAAAATTTTTTGCTTTGAAATTAACACAAAAAACAAGCTTTGGCTTTGAAATTCAAAAAAGAAAACAGTCTTTGGTTTTGAAATTAACACAAAGGAAACAAACTTTGGCTTTCAGTATAAAAATAAACTTGAATTTTAAAAATGAACCAAAAAGGAAACAATCTATTGATATGAAAACAACAAAAATGGAAAATTAAATTTTAGCTTTAGAAAGTACAAAAAAAAATCTTTAAAAAAATCAAAATAAGAAAAAAGGAACTTCAACTTTGGCTTTGAAGAAATAAAAAAAACCAAACCTCTAGTTTTGAAAATAACACAAAACAAATAAACTGGCTTTCAGAATAAAAACAAAATAATTAACAAGAAAGCTCTGCTAAAGCCCCCCCCCAAAAAAAATGAACAATGAATGTAAAGCAATTAATTACACCTAAAAATAAAATAATAATAATAAAAATGATAATAATAATAAAGCAAATTAAAAATCTGAATAAAAAGAAAGGTTGTTAGGAAAAAAAAATCATAAAAAAGGTTATTTAAAATATATCACATCTTCTTAACTATTTCAGAGAGCACTCCACAACTTCCTCTCGCATCCTCTTCATGAGCTCTAAAACTTCTCTCATAATTTCATCTAAAATTTCTCTCATAATTTCATATGCGCTGGTCCCCTCTCCCTCAAAAAGACTACCGTCTCACTCTCCTTGGCCTGTCGCCTCTTCCTTTGTCTCCGTGCCGGTGGTGGCACTTCCAAGTGTTTAGGGTCCAGGTAGGGATCAGCCCACAGGTCAGCACTAGCCCCCAGGGTCAGGGTCATCAAGGTCTTCTTCATCCAATTCATCTGGTCGATGAATGTGAATCCCCTTGGCTGTGGCTGTAACTGGAAGTCAATATCATTCTGACCCCTATCAGTTACTTCATCTCCTCAAAAATCTGAAATTTACTGGGAGCTCTCCCAGACATTTCATTATTGGCTTTTGCCTTCTTAGTCATCCTGTAGACCCTTCCAATTACGCTGAAGTTTCTCAGGATGGAATCTCTTTCCCAAAAATCACCGTCATCCTCTGGCCCAAATTCCTGCTAAAGCAACCTTTTCTTCCCTTTTGTTAATTAATCCTTTCCACTCAAATCTGCAACTCTGCTATCGAGAACGGCAATGGATTATAATTTCTTTTGCAGATATTCCCGCATGAGATTTATAAAAAAAATTGGTTTCATTTTAGTGAAACCCTCGGCTTCCTCGATTTCACTTGTTCTACACCAACAACCCGCTTGGGGAAGTAATTGGGGGAGATACCATGGAAGATGGTGTAGTGGATGTGAGGGAAGAACTGGATTTAAGCAAGTAGGAAGAGCATGTCGCTTGGAGGGAAGAACTGATGGAGTGGGTGACATGGTAGCAAGAGAAGGCGATGTGGCTGCGGAGGAGACAGCAGGGAAAATTCTGATAGGCAAAGAAATGTTCCCAGTACCCTATGGAGGGTATACTTCAACTGTTCTGCAAAAAGAAATGCACACATCAATAATTGATTCCCATAATAGAGATATATACATATAAATACATTATACATAATATACATATAAACAAAACAACATATATCTATAGATCAAAATATAGACAATATAAAGATAAAAAGATAATAATAAATATATAAATATAAAATATACATATATATAAAATAATATAAAAAAAAAATACAGAAGTAATTAAAATATAATTAATATATATTAAATGAATATAAATATAAAATTAAAAGAGAATAGATATATATACATATACATAACATATACATATACATATACACAACACAGAATAATATATAATAGATATATATATATATATATATATAATATATACATATTAAATATAAAATATAATATACATATAATATAAAAATAATATAAATATATATAATATAGGAACATATAATATATATATACATATATATATTAGAATATATATATATATATACATATACATATATATAGTATATATAAATATATATATAACAAAATAAAATACATATATATATATATATAGAACATAACATAATTATACATATCATATATTACATAACAAAATACAATATACATATAATATATATATACATATATAATTTTAAATAATATATATATATATAATATATAATATATATAATAGTATATATATATATATATATGTAATCTATTTAAATTAAATATATAAATATATTAAAACATCTTTTGTCTGTCGTCTGTCTATTAAAGTCCACGCAATTAGACAGGTTTCGGGGAAAGCCCTAATTAGGAATTTGTTAATTCAATCAGTTATGTTTGGATTTCCTAGAGTAAGGTCCTTTTAAAACTTTACCAAAACTTGCATTATATAGTTGTGAGAGAAATTGACACAATTCATCCATAAAATTGGATAATTTATAGAAGGGTTAATACTGCAGTTGGATGAATGTGTGAAACTAAGGATAAAATAAGCTATCCCATATATTTGTAAATGTACATAATTAAGAAAAACATACAAAAAATTAATATTTTTGAAGATATACTTATTTTAAAGAGTTTTTACAATAATTATTCAAGAACATTTCAAGAAATTGTAGTTCATAAGATCCGGCTCTTTATTACTTTCAATCTTATTTATTTTTGTTGTTTTCTATAGGAAGTATATAGTAAACCAAAAACAACCCAACTAAACCCTGGTAGCCACTCGAGAGCCCTTCACTGTTTAAATCCTGTCGCAAAAACCTCCAGGGAAAATCGGTGCTTCTACGTAACCACCGAATTTTCTGGGAATGGCACTGAACCCTCTGCATCCAGCCCAATATTATTATCGTGATCTTGAACACTTGGAAAGACAAAATGTTGGTCACAACTTTTTCCCTGTAAAAATCGTTTATTATAAAAAAATAAACTAACACATGCAGATTTTATTTTCATAAACTTACTCTGATACATAAGTAATAAATGGCAACAAAGACAGAAAATAGCATTAAAAAAACAACACAGCGTCAAAAAAGAAGACTCACCAAAATTTCTCGACGACTGCCATTATCTTTTTTGTAAACAAAGCCTTTGTGCGTCATCTCGTCTTTTGCCCGCGCGAACCAGGGGATTTGGGACGAGATGGACAATTTGTCCGGGCCCAGAAATTGGGGTTTCCGAACGGTCAAAACATTTGCCCAATTGTCCAACTAGGGGACGAGGGTTCCGAACGCAGCATTATTGTTTCCCCCTTGCTACAGACAAACTGAAAACACCTCACTATTTGCCATTCCCCTTTCTGGGGTTCAAAAGCCCTTTAATGAGTTTTTAAAGGGAGAAACGGGGAAAGATCTGGTCGGAATATTATACGACATTTTAGTAACTATCCCTAAACAACATAATAAGGAACATAACAGAAAAAAAACCTAATCTATTAAAACCTAATCTAACATAACTAACAGGACAAATAGAAAAACCTTTTCCCAAATCTAAGACAACGAAGATAACTAACCAAACCTAGCCAACCAAATCTAACCGAACAAAATTTAAATAAACCTTAATAACTAAGATCCTAAACCAAAACCTATGCTAACTAAAAAACTAACTAACCCACCAAAACTTTATCTAACCTAACCAGCCAAACCCTCCAACTTATAAAAAACAACAACCAACCCTAACTTACTAACGAAACGTAACCCTAACAAATTTTAACCCTATTCAAACCATCCAACGTAAGTTTAGCAAATGCAAGAAACTAACGTGATTTAACCTAAAAGATATTAGGAGGTAGATACAAAATAGATAGATGGGCCGTAAGAAGGTGACTAGAAACTAGGACGAGATACGAGGGAAATGATGAAGTGTAGGGAGGAAGTAGGGAGATAGCCCAATTATCTAAATTGACATATAAATTATACAAAATACATACTTTTACGCACGAAACAATGCCCCTTAAATAAAAAAATAATAAAGGGGTTTTTATATATAAAATATTAATATATATATAATAATATATATATATACATGTATAATATATTTATTATATAAATATTATATAATATAAAAATATACACGTAATATACACAAATACATATGATGAAAAATATTACCATCTATTTTTTACGAATCAAACTAATAAATATGTGGTTATGTTGAAAAGTATTATTATATGTATATTATAATAAATATATATATAATAATATATATATATAATTTCACACACCTAATATATAGTATAGAAATATGTATATATTTTTCATAAACGTGGTGTGTGCTCGACCCGCCACCCTATGCTGCCCCACCCCAAAAGCAGAGGCTCTCCCCCCCGGCGCTCTCTTTCCCCCAGCCACACCCCAATGGCACTAAGCTCCGCCCTCACATAGAGCTCGACCCAAAGGATTCCCAAAGGGGAGGGGGAGTGGGGCTTTCGAGGAAAGGGGCCGCCATTTGGGTCATCCCGGGAG
>NW_023646480.1:0-2500 GCF_015228065.2 Penaeus monodon
AAAATTTTTCCCTTTTTAAAAAAAAAAAAAAATTTTAAAAAAAAAATTTTTTACAAAAAAAAAATTAAAACTAAAAAAAATTTTAAAACTTTAAAAAAAAACCCAATTTCAAAAAAGGGGGTTTTAAAATTTTAAAAAAAAATTTTTTAAAAAAAAATATATTTTTTTTGTTTTAAAAATTTATAATAATAAAATAAAAATTTTTAATTTGTATTAATAATTTAAATTTTATATATATATTAAATATAATTTAATTTTTATATAATTATATATATTTTAAATATTTAATTTATAATATTTATATAATATTTTAATATTTATTTTTTTTTTAATTTATTATATTTTATATATAATTATATATATATATATATATATATATTTTAATATAATATAAAATTTATTATATATATATATTATTTAATAAAAATATATAAATATTTATATATTATATCAATAATATATATATATATATATATTATATTATATAATTATCAAATAGTATATTTATAAATGTATATATGATATAAATGTTATATGTTATATCAATATCTACAATAATTTCATACATATATATACATATACCTATATACATATACATTTTTTTCTAACTATATATAAAATATATATATATAAAATTATATATATAATTATTATTAAAACTATATTATATATATAATTATATATATATATATATATAATTATCTATTCTATCTAAACCTTTCATCATACCATATAGTATATGTAGTATTAGATATTATACTTACATATATACATATACATATATATTCATACATACATATTATACATATATATTATACATCCATATATCAATAAAATTCATACATACATTACTTTATATATCATGAACATCTCTTAATAAAGAAATAATTAATTGCATAGAGTCAAAACCTTTTCTATGGAGGAGTGATTATTTTATATATTCCAAATTTCTTCTCTCCTTTTTATCTCAATGAAAGGCACTAGAGACATTTTTTAATATGTTAAACAGGTCTGAATTTACTATCACAATTCTGACAATGTAAGAGAGAACAATCAGCAATTATATTTATCAGTTCTATTATAACAAGAAATATTTACATCTCATTCATTCCACTCCATTCATTTCATTTAATGAACTATTGTTTATACACAATAAATATTCTTATAAACAATAAGGAGAACATCTCTTGATTCAAGCTTAACCTAAAAATATAAAATGAACTGTATAAGAGATATGCTTAACCTTTGGTTAAAGGGACAAAAAAGGAAGAGATCAGGCTCCTGTGAGTCAGGTGCGAATCACAGCTCTGACTTTTTTTATAATACTGAATATCATATTCAAGTTTATGGAAAAACACAAATTTCTTTTTTTTATCATTTTGGTAAATATTTAGAATACCTTCATGTGACCCATCACAATGATATTGGCATCAATGGATTCCTCTCACTCTCCACAACCTAAATATGTTGAAATTATCTGCAGACCCCCCCCCCCACAAATATCCCCAATTTTCTGTAACCATCCTGCCTCCCCTGCTATTGGGGCCAATAATGTGGGGAATAGGGTGTTCTGTGACAAAAAGTTACATATTTGGGTGAGAGGAATCCATCTTATACCACTATCATCATTGATCATGGAAAGGTATTCTTATCAATTACCATTTTTAAAGTATTCCGCCAGAATCACAAAAATGTCATTGTGTGAATTTGATTTCATATTCAGTCAACTTCTAATAATCTGTTTTGTTTCCCCTAAATTCAGGTACTGGCATTTCACTATCACTGAAATTCACACTGCATTTTTCTTAGTTTCATACTTTCCATTAATAGTTACCTAAAACGAATATAAATATATGGCTAAAAATTAGAATACTTTTATTCTATAAGTATAATTCAATTACTAATTCACATATACGAATCTATTGATCAATCACCAATAATGCGGAAACTTAATATGTAATTATCAAGAAATCGATTCGCAGGCCAGTCAATGGTCAATCAATTACCAATCGATCAATTTAACTTTATTTCCCTCAAACTACATATAAATTATTCGTCAAATACCTATGTGAAAAAAATGTTTGATTGTGGACATTCGCCCCTGAGATTTACAACACGGAGACACACAGAACAGATATAAATTCATGCTTGGAACACAAACTTAATACACTGAGAGGAGTAACACATACTCTACTTTCGCAACACTGGGGTAAAAAAAAAAAAAAATCAAAAACACAAGTGATGAGAACTCGGTAGAGGCGTGTCTCGACTACCCAAAGTGTAGTGTCAAACACCTAACTACGGGGGGCGTCTAAGTGAGCGTTCTTGGGTGTGATTTGAATCTACCACACTAGTTCTACCAAAGTGTTGAGCCAGAGCGACAATCAAAGCGAAAAAGTGAGGTAAAAAGAACAAAACCCTGGAGACAGGTTTCTGGCACGCTCTTTGTCCACCATCTTGTTTTTCTCTGACGTCACAGATTAGACTCTCGTACGGGATG
>NW_023646481.1:0-7642 GCF_015228065.2 Penaeus monodon
CCGTTATGATGATATTATATTGTAGTGTATTGTAAAAAAAAAATGTTTTCTGTGGGTGGTGTGTTGGTGTGTGTATGTTATGTTGTAATGTGTATTATTTATATTTATTATAATATATATATATATATTATATAGTATTGTTTAGTAGTAGTAAAATATAGGTAGATAGATAGCCCAGATTTATATCACTGTATATTGTTTAATTTGTGTGTGTGGGTTTGACATTGTTTTTTTTATCAGTACATGATACTACATTAATCTTTAAAAAGAAAATTTAATCGTCCTTTCAGGCGTCATAATCGTAGTAAATGAATATTTCCCCAAAAGCACTATCTTCTGTACTACCACAACACATTTTGCGGATGGTCTCAGTAAGTGTTCTTATTTAGGCATGGGGACGTGCCAGAGGATGGTATGTAATATTTACAGGGAAATCTCCATTTTATAATATATAATATAATATATATATATTTTATATTTTATATAATTTTATTAATATATATATATGTTTTATTTTTTTTTTGAAATATATATTTGTGTGGGTGTGTGTATGTATAAATATATATATATATATTTTATATATTATATATATATATATATTATATTTTTATTATTATATATATATGTTGTATGTATAATATATTATTATATCATAAAAAAATTCTTTCTTTCTTTTTCTTTTTTCATTATTATGTTGGCCGGTGGTGACGTGTGATCTTTTTGTAGTTTTCATTTTTATGCTTTATATTACTTAGGTCCCAGTTTACCGGAAAAAGTGGGTTTACTTTTTTTCAGGTAATATTATCTCTTTATACGGGTTGGGAACACCACTTGGGTGTTTTTTTTTCCAAGTTAAAAATAATTTTCCCAAGACCTTCATATTATATTATATGTGTGTGTGTGTATGTGTTGGTGTGTGTTGTGTGTGTGTGTGTGTGGTGTGTTTTTCTTGTGTATATATATATATATTATATATATATATATATATTATTATATATATATATATATATTATATATATATATTATATATATATAATATATTTTTATATATATATATATATTATTGTATATTATATATATATACTATATATATATATATATATATTTTTATATTATCTATATATATATACATTTTTACACTTTTATATATATATTATTATATATATATTTTAAATTATATATATATATATATATATATTTCACAGCAGTGCAGTGTCGTCATTATAATCCTGTGTTACCATCTCTCCCTTCCATAGTACCCCCCTCACCCCTCCTTTCCAATTCATTTGTGATTCGGAGGTTCAATGCAGTATTGTTCATTAATTTTAACAACGAGCTTCAAATCATTGTACCCGCGATGGCCCTTTGTTTAATATATTTACTTCAAACTAGTTTAATGCTGAGCCATGCAGAAGCGAGGAAGATCCAATTTCAAAGCTTGTATTTAAAACTAAAGTATAGTGGGACTATGTATGTGGTGTCTCTTGGTATTATTCTACATGCTTACATATTTGAACGTACGCTGTGTGTGTGTGTGTGGTGGTGTGTGTGTGTGTGTGTGTGTGCGTGGTGCTGCGCGGTTGTGTGTGTGTGGTGTGGTGTGTGCTTATTTTGTGAATGTGTGTGTTGTGCTTGTGGGGTGTGTGGGTGTGGGGGTGTGTGTGGTGTGTGGGTTTTGTGTGTGGGGTGTGTATGCTTATATTTGTGAATGTGTGGGGGGAAGGGGGGTGACAGATATAGGTTATAAATTATGATTTAGGTTGAATAATATTTAATTAGTTTGAAAAATTAAAAATAGATGGCACTTTTGGAAGCGAAAAAAGCGATTCAGTCTTTATCCCATGTTTAGAGTGAGGGCTTACCACCTTGTGATAATTGTATACGCTTGCCTTTGCCCTTGTTTCCTGCCCTCATTTTGCTTGTGAATTGCTGCTAAGGTTTATTATAATTAACTCAATTGAAATGAAATGAAATTTCATATTGTAATTCGCATTATAATCATGTGAATGAGATTTCTCTATTAATATATTCAAATATATCTTAAAATACTTAGTGGGAAAGGATTATGTTTTTGTACAAAGTATTCTGATATCAACATAACATCATTGTAAATGAAAGGCAGACTGTTTTATGATGGAAAAGTTAAGGGAAGGATTTCTTTGTGCCAAATATACAAAGGGAGGACAAACAAATTTTACGTAACATGTGATGTAATTAATGCAATTCGTTGTCATATCTTCATTACAATTACGTGTGATTCTGATAAAAAAATGACATCAAAAACGCTGTTTTACATTTCTTTTATTGTGAAGTTTTTTCATTCGCGAAACAGTTTGTATACTTTTATAATGTAGGGTTCTTTTGTCAGACCCTCAAGAAGAATACAAAAAAGTTTACATAAACTCTGTTACTAAGTCTTAAAAAACGGCAGAGAAAACTTAAGCCCGTAATATTCAGCAAAGGATATAATAATGTCAGTAATAAGCAAAAACAAAAAATCTTATGTAACAGCCTATGCAGTATACACGATATACATATATGTAATATGTAGATATAATATTTCAGACAGAAAAATCTCTATGCATTGTTTAAGTCTTGCTACGGTTCAGTTAGGAGGGATCTAGTGCGTGAAAAACGGTCATTCCCCAAAGCTAAACTATGCACTATAATCATTAGTACTTTCCGGTGCCCTACTATGACTTGGTGCATCTCACCTTTTCTCCTAAATCCTCCTAGCCGCTGCCCCTCTCCCTTATCTCCTTCATCCTGTAAATTTTCTGCTGATGCTGGTGTTCATGCAGCAGTCGAGCATTAATTCGCCTAAATTTTGAAATCGCTTCACCGCGAGGGGCATGCGAAAGTCGAGGGAATGTTTTTAATATTTTTTATTTCAAAAAAAAATTAAAAGGCGTTGAGGCCGAGTTTAAAATCCGATTATATTAAAAGTTTAAAGTGAGATTTCGGCAGAAAAACTGTGCACTCCAGTATATGAATCCTGTACGTACAAAAACTTGTTTTATTTCTTTAAAAAAGCATGATAGGATTTTTTTTATTTTTTCCTTATGAACTCTGGCCGATGGGACGTTCCTTTTCCGATTCATGATATTCACCCCTTTTTTAAACCCAAAATTCCGGGCAATTTTTTTTTAAATGTCTAGAAAAATCAGGCCGACTGTCTGCATATATATATATATATATTATATATAAATATATATTATATATTATTATTAAATAAATATAATAATAAATAAAATATTTATATGTATTATATATAATATTATATATATATATATATATATATATATATATATACACAATAATATCATATATATTATATACACACATAAATATAATATATATATAATATTATATATATATATATATTATATATAATGTGTGTGTGTGTGTGTGTGTGTGGTGTGTGTGGGTGGTGTGTGTGTGGTGTAATATATTATATTATATATATATAATTATAATAAAAAAATTAAAAAATAATAATTATAAAATATAATATATATATAAAATTATATAAATTATAATATATATCTAAAACATAATATATATTAAATATAAAAATAATAAATATATATAATAATGTATATATTACTATTAAATTATTAATTTTTAAATATATATATTATATATATGTATATTATTAAAATACATATTATAAAGATATTGTATATAGGTGTTGGTGGTGGGGTTTGTGTGTGTGTTGTTGGTGTGTATATATTTAATAATATATATATTATAAAAATAATTTTTAATATATATATTATAATATGTATATAAAACATTTATGTATTATATAGTTTATATATAAATAATTTTAAAATTTTAAAAATATTTTAAAAATACATATATTTTATATATTCATATATATTATATATATATTTTAAAATTATTATATATATAAATATAATTATATATAATTATATGAAAATATATGTATAGAGATGGGGGTGTGTGTGTGTGTGTGTGTACATAAAATAATATATTTATATTATATATTAATTTTAATTTATTATATATTTATTTTATTATATATATATTATATACATGTCATATAATTATTATATTTTTATATATTATATATATATAAAAATATATAAAATTTTAAATTATATTATATATATATAAGTGTGTAATGTTTTAAATTATATAGATAGTGATAGTAGTAATAGATGATATAGATAAAATTGCATAAATAGATAAATAGATAGATTGTGTTATATAAATTTGTAATATATATAAATAATATAAAAATTTTATATATTATAAATATATATATTATTTATATATTTATATATTTTTAATATAATATATATATAAAATTTTATATTATAAAGCTAAAAAATAAGAAAGATTATAAAAATATAATATTATTATATAAAATATATATATAATATAAAATTTATATATATATAATATATATATAATATATTATTATGTTATATGATACATATATATAGTAATGAATAGTATATAATTATATTTTTAAATTTATTATATATATATATATATATAATATATATATAAAAATATATCTGGTGTGTTGGTGTTGGTGTGTGTGTGGTGTGTGTGTGTGTGTGTGTTGTGTGTGGGGTGTGTGTGGTGTGTGGGTGTATGGGGTTTTTGTGTGTGTGTGGTGTGTGTGTGTGTGTGTGTGGCGTGCGTGCGTGCGTGCGGCTTTGCGTGTGTGTGTGTGTGGTGTGTTTTGGTGGCGTGCTTTGCGTGCGGCGTGGTGTGTGTGTGTGTGGGTGTGGGTGTGGTGGTGTGTGTGCGTGCGTGGTGCGTGTGTGTGTGCGTGTGTGTGGGTGAAATTAAAAAAATATTTCCAAATAGGAAACTATATAAAAAGATAAATAAATAAAAAAAAAAAATTTACAAAAGAGATCCTTTTTTGTATTATTTGCTGTGTGTCACGAACCAGTTCCCACTCACAGCCCAAGCCTCAAGGGTATTTTGGGAACGTAAAAAAAGCCTTTAGTATCACCCATTTTAGAGGGGTTTTGCCCCCTGTGAACAATTTTTTAATTTTGTTTTGGGCCTCTTTTTTCCTGTCCTCCTTTTGTTAGCGAATTGCTGCTAATGTTTGAAATTATCATAATTTTCACCGAAAAATGATGAAAGACTTTCAAAAAATATCATTTCCTTCCATCGACAATGAAATTTTTTTCATATTGTGCTAGCATTTTAATTATAGGGGTTTTATCTAAAATGTATCAGATATATCTTTAAAATTAGTGGAAAAGGATTTTTGGGATGTGTGATACTTAGGCAAATTCCCCTGGTTTGATAACGCATAACGTTTTAAGGAAAAATAAAAAGTGGAAACATTTTTTTGGGCAAATTGGAAATAAAAATGAACATTTTCCAACGAAGATGCAATTCGATGTTATGTCTTCATCAGAATAACATGCGATCCTGATGAAAATAAAATCGAAAAAACTGCATTTACATACCTGCTTTTTGAAAGGGTCTCATTCGCAAAAAATTTTTATACCCTTATGTACTGTTGCTCTTTTTTCTCGGCCATCAAGCAGTATGTAACGTAGTTAAAGGACTATATAAACAGGTTCAAAAACAGCAGAGAAGTTTAAGCCCGCAAAATCAAAAAAGAGAAAGATAAAAAGCTATTAAAAAGCATATGCAGAAGACATATATACAATGCATAGATATTCATAAGCATCTGTGTAAAAATGTAATGTTTATAGATTTCGAGAGGGGGCTGCCGTAAGCAAGGGGGAAAAACCAGGGGACCAGGAAAATTGTAAACAAAGGGTTTGAGTCCTCATACGAGGGTAGGAAGGGTTCTCTCGGATTAAGGTCTCCATGAACAAAAGGGCCCTTAAAACGCTTCACCGCAGAGTCCTTGCAAGAGAGAACGGACAGAAAACCGATCTATCACAAAGATTCTAAAAAACAGTGTTTCATTTTTGTGTCCTAGTGCCGTTCACCCCGTTCTATTTAAACCCTTATCTAACGCCGCTGCCCCCCTCCCTCTGAAAATCCCCCATGCTATATTATCTTTTCTAGGTGGTGTCTCATGCAGCGGTCGATCATTAACACATTAGCTTTAAATCGCTACACCTGCGACGCATGCGAAGTGAAGTAATTTTTTTAAATTATTTCCCTTCGTGAGAAATACGCTGCGTAAAAGGCCCAGGGTGAATCCGTTTTATTAAAATAAAAGGGAAGTTTTTGCAGTAAGTGTACCTCAGAACAAAACAGAAATGTGTATTAGTATTTCATACTACAATGGATTTTTTTCTTTGTAAACTCTGGAATAGAAAAGATTTTCGATTTCCGTACGATATTTATCACTTTTAATAAAAAAACAAATTCCCCTTTTAAAAACGAGAAAAACAGGCCGACCTCAAAAACGAATGGGAAAGGGAAAATTTAATTATCGCATTTTTTTGAAAAAAAAAGAAATAAATAATATTATTGTTTTTTTTTTTTCTTATTTATGGACAATATTTTTTAACGCTATCCCCAGGAATTTCTTTAAAATTTTTGAAATTTAAATACCCAAATTATTATTTTTTTCTGAAAAAATCCCAATATTTTCATTTACCTACCATTAATTTTGTTGTCCATGCCTTCTTTAGTTTTGATACTTGTATTACAAACAAAAATTTTAGCTTCTCACAATCAGTTAATACACAAAAGAGAAATGGAGTGAACCTTGTTCAACGACAGATGTCAGTGGCCATTAGACAGGGCAAAAAAAAGGGGCTTCTTAAAAAAAAATTCATTCTTTTGGGACTTTCTATACATTATAAAGAATAATTATCCAGAAATATTATACAACGCCAATCTCTTTTTTATCTTCTGTTTTTTCTATCTATTATTTTTCTATAAAAATAAATAAATATATAAACAGATCATAATTTTATACATTTTTATTATATATGTAGTATCTGTTTTTATTTTTATTTAATTCGAAAAAATAGATAGATAAAAAAAACAGATAATAGATAAAGAGATTGGCGTTTTTTATAATATTTCTGGGGTAAATTTTATTCTTTATAAATGTATAGAAATACCCAAAGAATGAAAATTTTTTTTAAGAAGCCTGCTTTTGACCGCTCTAATGGCCACTGACTCTGTCGCTTGAACTAACGGTTCATCTCCTTTCTCTTTGGAATTTTCTGATGTGTGTTTAAGATTAAAATTTTTTATGTAATCTAATATCAAACACTAAAGCAAGCAGGGACAACGAAATTAATGGTAGGTAAATGAAAAAGATTGGGATTATTTCAGTAAAAAAAAAATAACTTGGTACTTTAATTTATATATTTGAAGAAAAATTCCCGGGGGGGAGCGTTTGAAAATGTGTCCATAAATAAGAAAAAAAATAAAAAAAAATAAAAATTATTTATTTTTTTTTTTTTTAAAAAATGAGATAATTATAATTTTCCCTTCCCTTCGTTTGATGGTCGGCTGATTTTCTCGTTTTAATGGGAATTTTTGTTTTTTTTTAAAAGGGTGAAAAATCGATGAAAGGAAACGTAAATCGTTTATTGGGCCCGAGTTTACAAAGAAAAAAATCCATTGTAGTATGAAACATAATACACTTTCTGTTTCGTTTGAGTGACACTTACTGCAAAAACTCAACCTTTATCTTTCCTAAAAT
>NW_023646483.1:0-7641 GCF_015228065.2 Penaeus monodon
AAAAAAAAGCAGAAAAAGAAAAAGAAAAGAAAAAAAAAAAAAGAAAAGAGAGGAGAGAGAGATAAAAAATGAGAGAGGGGAATGAAGGAAAGAAAAGAAAGGGAAGGTTTTTTAAAAGAAAAAAAAGAAACCCGAAAGAAAAAAGAAAAAGAAAGAAGGGAAAAAAACAGGGGGAAAAAGCCCAAAAAAAAGGGGAAAAAAAAAAAGAGAGGGGGGAAAAAAAAAAAAAAAAAAAAAAAAAAAAAAAAAAAAAAAAAAAAAAAAAAAAAAAGCAAAGAAAAAAAAAAAAAAAAAAAAAAAAAAAAAATGAAAAAAAATTTCAAAATTTTATAATTATTACAATATTAAAAAATTTAATTTTAATAATTTTATTTATAAATTTTGAATAAATTTTTTAAAATTTTTATATTTAATAATATAATATATAATATTTTAATAATATTACTAGAAAAATACAAAACATATATATATATATATATAATATTTATAATATATTATATAATATATATATAATTTTTAAACTATTATATATTATATATATATATAATATATAATATATTATAAATTTATATTATAATAATATATTTGGGGGGGGTGGGGTATGTTTTAATTAACCCCCACACACAACCCAATAAGGCGTGTTATATTATAATATATATTTTAATAATATTTTATATAATATTAATTATAATAATATATAAATCATATATAGAATAATATTTTATATATTATATATATAATAAAATTTTAATTATATACATATAAAAATTTTAATTATATATATATTAAATTTTTAATAATATTGTATTTGTATGTTTTATACACACAAATACACATACACAATTTGTGTGTGTGTGTGTTTTTGTGTGGTGTGGGTGTGTGTGTTGTGTGTGTGTGTGGGTGTTGTGTGTGGTTGTGTATATAGAGATATATATATATAATATATTATATATATCTATCATCTAACTGTGGGTGTCTATATATACTATATTTGATATATATAATTATATATATGTATAATATAATATATGTATGTATGTATATTGTACACACACACAACACACAACCCACACACACACACACACACACACAACACACACCTACACACACACACACACACACACAGCACACACACACACACACAACCACACATCATTACACACACCACCCACACACACACACACACACCACACACACACACCACACAATTTCTACTGTATTTGTGTTGAGGGGACCATATTAAATACATACATACATTATGTAACACACAACACAGATCACACACACACACACACACAACACACACACACACCCACACACACCACACACACACACACACCACACACGCCACACACACACTACCACAACACAACACACCACAACACACACGACACACACACACACACACAATTACATTATATATATATATATATATAATAATATATATATATATATATATATATATATATATATATATATATAGAATATATATAATATATATATATTATATTTATATATTATATATATTATTAGTACTACATAATTATGAGACATTGCTGGGTTCACCCATTTTGGTAGAATATGCATCCTTACTTTGTAAATGCAAATATTTCTAATTTCATTTGGCTAATCATTAAAGACATGGTATTAGTAACCAGAATATTCACCTTTAGTATAAGACAGGGAATGGTAGCTCAAATGTATAGGCGGGACTTTTCCATGATTTCTGGTTTTATAAACATCCTTTTTATCATCAATTAGCACACGTTTGTTAGTAAATTCTCCTTGATTATCTCGTATTAACGTTCTTTCCATAAACATTCTATATAATTTAAATTGGGACTGTTTCCAGGTTAATCAAGACTTTATAATATGATTGTCGACATGGTTTGCAACCTGTGGCTGGTGGAAGGAAGCTCCATGTATAAAATGCTTGTCATTATATGGTAACTATTCACGAAATTGGGGCAGAAAACATCTGTCAATTAAACGTCACGAACCAACTTGATTTTTTTAGAATACCTTTACAATCTCTAATCTCCATTACCATGGTAGAGCTCCATAGTCTCACACTATCACCCTTTGGTAGCGGAATTTTCCTTGTGTGTCAGGGTGGTTGTTCTTTATGCTATTTTTCTAACAAAACTCTGTATGTCATCAGATTCTACCACAGACTATCAGAGAAACAAACCTGCAAAGAAAAATAACAATAAAAATTACGAGATGACTTGGACATTCAAATCAAAACGCTCTGAACTCCATCGCCAACATGACCCTTTCGATCGTGCTTTGAACCAAACCTTTTAGATGTAATATTTTATGTATAAATATGTATTTTGTACTAAATTAATTTTGAATTCACATAGAAACGTAGCTAAAAAATTAGTTAAATTTACCTTTTCCAATCCTATGATGTCGAATCCCTGTAAGCCTTTGATTGAGCCAATGTCGTTTCTTCGTCCACGATTAACGGGTAGTCTGGGAACCGTAGTGGGCCTGTTATATATATAGATAGAGGAGAGAGATAGAGAAGAGAAGAGAGAGAGACAAGAGAAGAGAAGAGAGAAGAGAGGAGAAGATAGAGAGAGAGAGAGAGAGAGAGAGAAAGAGGAGAGAGATGAGAGTGAGAGAGAGAGAGAGATGGAGAGATAGAGAGAGGAAGAGAGAAGGAGAGATAGAGAGAGAGAGATAGAGAGAGAGAGAAGATAGGAGAGATAATAGAGAGAGTAATAGATAGATAGGAGTATATATCACGAGAGAATATAGAAGAGAGATTGATTATGAGAGATATGAGAGATAGAGAGATAAATAGAGAGAGAGATAGAGAGAGATAAGATAGATATAGATGTATTATATAGTAATATATATATATCCTGTATATAAATATCATATATTATATATAAGTATAAAGTAGATATCATATAATATAGAAATCATATACAATCGCATATATAACTATAAGATACTAGAAGAGATTATATATAGATGAGAGATATCTATAGAAAAAATAGTAGGTATATCTGTGCCACCTCCCCCCTGTCGTCCCGTACCCCTAGACATACGTGTGCCTATCCCCTACAGACCTCTCGTAGTTTTTAATTTGCCTGTATCCTTTCAGTTCTTTAATCTACACCTCTCCTTACTAACCCCCTCTCCTGGGCCCCTCCACATGCCCACTAGATCCCTTACACCCCCTATTCACATGTGGACTACTTCTCGATAACACCCAACTCGAAAAACCCAAACTCCCTACAACATCAGACCCATCCCGACTCGCACCTCAATATCCCCAGTCTTGTGCCTTCATCTCCTCAGCCCTTCCCCCACCCCCCCACTGCACTACCCCCGCGCCCCAGCCCCCCACCCCAAACCAACCTTCTAACACAAACCCCACCCTCTTTTTTTTGTCTTCATCTCACCCCTCCCCCCCCCCCCCTCCCCTCCCTTTCCTTCCCCCCCCTCCCTCCTCTCTTTTCCCGCCTTTTATTTTTCCCCTTACTTCTTCCCAGCCCACCTCACACCCGTTGCTTCAGCGATTTTCTTCCTTTCCCCCGTCCCTCGCCCTCCCCCCCCACCCCCCTCCCCACCTTTCCCGTCTCCCCTTGCTTTCGCTGTCTGTAGGATCTCCTCCTCGTCAGCGAAGGCCCACGACCCTCTCGTATCTTGCGCGTGACACTTGGTCTTGCCCCCCCTACAACTCATCCTCGTCCCCGCTGAGTGTATCGATGGGTTGTTGGTTGTGGTGAGATAGAGCGAGTTGGGGTCACTGCCCCCAATCTCTATTTGCAGAAAGATCTCCTAACAGACAGACTCTATATCGTGTAATCGGGAGCGATGGAATGTTGGTTCCAGTGCTTTGGTATTGTCGTTGTGAGCGCTTTCTTGTGTTTTGTGTGTAGATTGTTTTAGAGCGTGGAGTGGTTGGGGGTGGTAGCGACGATGGATTTGCTTATTGTTAGATTAAGTGGAGACGAAAGAAGAGTCTCAGCACCGTCTCCTAGCTAGAAGAACCAAGGTAGCAGGACGAAGAGTAAGGAGCGCTGTAAAGGAAGGGAGGTGCACCCCACGGTAAAGCGACAGAATTCATGTAGATAGGGTTGATGAGTCGGAAAACTGAGTCGTGTCTGCACTTCTAAATCAAATACTGCATATGAAACCCAGATGACACCTCGTTTGTGCCAAAGTCCAAGAGCGAGAGAAGAGAGAGAGAGCCAAAAGAGAATAAAAAATGTTTGGTTCATCCTCCCAAAAATATTGAAGAGAGAGATAGAGAGAGAGAGAGAGAAGGGAGAGAGAAGAAGAGAAGGAGAATGAGCTATGAGAGAGAGAGAGAGAGAGAGAGAGAGAGCTATGAGAGAGAGAGAGAGAGAGAGAGAGAGAGAGAAAGTAATAGTTAGACAGATAGATAGATAAAATAGATATAATAGATAAGTAGATAGAAGATAGATATGATAGATAGAGAGGAAGAGAAGGGAAGAGAGAGAGAGCGTGAGAGAGAGAGAGGACGAGAGAGAGAGAGCAGAGAGACCGAGCGCGAGGGAGCGAGAAGAGAGAGAGGAGGAGAAGAGAGAGAGAGATAAGACGTAATAATTTTTTATATCAAAAAAGATTTGGGCATAAGGTGTAGAAGCGAGTGACCGTGGAATGTTATATAGGTAGATCCGCAAAAGCTAGTGATAGGTCGGGTTGCTGTGAATGGACGGATTCACGATATTTGGCCTTTAAAACCAACAAGTGGGGAGCAGCTTTCTTTTGTCTCTCACAGTGCCTCCTTTTTCATCTGCTGTTCGTGTTCCTTAGGGTGTATGTACGTGTGTCTTTTCTTCTATCCCAAACCAGAATAAAATTTAGGCACGAGCAAGGTAGGTGTGTGTGTGTGTGTGTGTGTTTTGTGTGTGTGTGTGTGTGTGATCGGGGTGTGTGTGTATGTGTTGGTGGGGTGTGTGTGTGGTGGGGTGGGTGTGATGTGTGTGTGGGTGTGGTGTGTGTATGTGTGTGTGTGTGTGTAGATGGTTACCTTCAAAAGGACAGTCCCACTATGACACAAATATCTCGCTGAGAATGGGTGAGCGAGCGTGTTATGGGCGAATGGTAATGCCACGTAAGAACATTTACCCAGACTAAACAATACACCCTTTGAGCCCCTAACTACACCTCCAGCGCCGCAAACCAGGCACGTAAAACAAGCTACACAAGGTGGATTCAATAAGAACCATAACGTGTAGACAAAAATAAGAACAAAATCATTACGACCTCACCAACAACCCCACATAACGCAACCGGATACACATCAATAACACACCTTAATATAATGAAATCTAGGAAGTTAATCTGCTACCCTCTCTGTATTATCACTCCCCTGTGGGCAATTAACTCCAAGCAGAAGGGAAGAAATGGAGAGCCTGTCTTCAGTGGAATGACCTCAAGTATTGCGCTTTTGTTTATCTTCGTGAAGCGAGCTGGGTTATTTTATCGCTGTCTGTCGGGTGTCTGTGTCGCCGTAGATTGTGCATGAGTAATTTTGTGTTAAAGAATAAGAACAGGAGTGAGTTTTAAGTAGAAATGGTTTAGGATTCAGGATTTTCCCAGTTCGCTTGAGTGATTTCAGAATTATCCTAACTTTGTACACGTTTTTCTTTCTTTATTTAAACAAATTCTATCGCTGAGGAAATCCTCGCGCAAAAAAAAAAAAAAAAAAAAAAAATCACAAGCCTACAGAAAATCATGAAATATTGTTCTTCTTCTTTTCTTTTTTCTTGCATAAGCTTCTGTTCATACAAAAGTCTGTCGATTTGATATCTTATTCAGCTCAGAGAGACTTAAGAAACAGCTTTACGCTTCGTATGTAGTAAGTCGACTGTTCTCTGAGGTTCCCTGTTCCTTGGTAGAAGCATTAATATCAGCTCTTGCCGTGGACTTGCAATATTTTCTCCAGTTACAGATATTAGTTTGCAACTCGATTCAATGCCGTCCTATTTGACTTTGAAATTATAATGTCTGGCAAACTTTTTACTTATACATACTTTATTTATATACTTATATTATTCATATTCAGAGCGCTGTCTTCGTTGATTTATGAATACTTAATTGTTTCGTTGTGTTGAGTGCATTGTTGTCTTCTGATGCATAACAATATTTTCCCCAAGGCAAAATCTCGTTCAAATACTGAAAGAAAAGAAAATCAAAACAGAACATATGCTGGTGAATGCTTACTCTTGTTTGTAGTATATTTGTCCAAATATTAGATATAATGAATATCAGTAAGGGGTCTGAAATGCTGCGTTTAAAAATCAGGCCATGACATGAAGGCGGAGCAGAAAATATGATCTCTTTTCCATATAGTTTTGTCTGTGGGGTTGGATCATTTTCAAAAGGTATTCTTTTGTTTCTTACGATTTTCTTTATGTTTCTAACTCCACACTTTGCTTCACACCTCCTGTACTTCTGGTTTGCTACTTTGCTACTTTTTTGTTATTACAGATAGATAGTTTCTTCATATCTTCTATATATAATATATCTGCAGACTGATAACATCCCTCTTCCCGAGAATAAATTCATAAAGTACTAAGTCAGTCTGTTCTCATCCCGTTCTAGCAATTTTATAAAGCCTTTATTAACTGAACTCTCAAATCGTCATTGCTTTTATGAAACCTTTACCGGTCACTCATAGAAATACGTAAAATTTCACAATTTCATTTACAGAAAATTAAACCGAAAACATATTTAAGACATTTTTGTTACTTTTTGGAACTCCCTTTTTCATAGTAGAAAATCATGGTAGATGAAGAGACCAGAACAATAACTTAGGAAAGTTTACATAATGGTAGTGATAAAAATAATGAACATACCAGTACAATCTAACATTTTGTCTTATAGATATCCAAATCAAGTCTTGGGATAAATAAGGACACAAATAAAAATGCATGTTTCCTTTGTTAGAAGTTTATAGAAAAAAAATGCATATTTACAGCACAATTATCGTTATAAACTGAAAAGCATAGTTGGTTCTTCCAGCCTTCTTTTGCACACAAATAAGTAAGCTACGTTATAAGGCCACGTTTCCTCCTCCTTAGTCGTTCAGTCACAAGTACACCGTGCAGACACCACAAAAGACGTTCAAACGGGTCAATGTGAAGCTTTTCAGTAACGGACAAACTTCAGGCTGATGAAGTATTTATCTGCAAAGTTCATGTTGGTGGAGGCTGACCTGACGGTGCTCATCAGGGTTAACACAATCTTACTGGGCGGTCCCATGGCCTCTTCCTTCTTGCTGAGTTTGACGTCTTGGCTCTCCAAGGTGGGGCTTCCTTAGAAAAGAATGGCAACGAGGTTCAGAACTTCCTTGTCGTGTTTTTTTTAAATTATGTCCTCACATCCTTCTGGTTTGAGCTGAGGTTCGTTTGGAAGGTGATGTGTTCCAGCATCCGTTGAGTGAAAATCCTGAAGAAGCAAAGCAACATCAGCCTCGGGAGGGATGTGCCCTATTCACCAATGTCGTCATCCAGTCATGTATGCATGGGGGAAAACGGGGGCATTAATAATTTTAAAAGTTTTTGGTGTGTGTTTGGGGTTGGTTTTGGGGGTGTTGGTTGTTGGTTTTTGTGTTTGTGGTGTTGTGTGTGTTGTGTGGTTTGGGGTGTT
>NW_023646484.1:0-17500 GCF_015228065.2 Penaeus monodon
AAATAAATATGATATATATTTTGTCCCATATATATACATATACAACATATACAATAATAAATATATAATAAAAAATTATTATAAGTATTAAATATATATAATATTATATATATATCATATATATAATATATGACATATATATACATATATATATACATATTAAAATATAAATATACATAAATATATATATTTTATATATATATATATTATATTCATTACATATATATGTACACACAACACACACACATACAAAACACACACACACGTGTATGCATATATCTATCTATCTATCTATCTATCTATGTACTATATATATATATATATATATAATATATATTTACCTATTTATCTATTTATATACATATATATAAATAGATAAGTAGATAGATAGATAGATAGATAGATAATTATATATATATACACACACACACACACACACACACACACACACACACACACACACACACACCACACACACACACACACACACACACATACACACACACACGTACACACACACACACACACACACACACACACCACACACACACACAAAAACACACACACACACATATATATATAATTTTAATATATATATATATATATAATATATATAGTATGTATGTATATATATTATAAAATATATATATATATATATAAATATAATAATATTTTTTTATATATTACACACACACACACACACACACATACACACACACACACACACACACACACCCACACACACACACACATATATATATATATATAAAATTAATATATATATAATATATATATATATATATATATATATATATATATATATTATATAATAACAAAACACACATATACTTATAAACACATTCATATATGTATGCGTACACATGTATATGAACCTCTCCCTCACAGGCGAGAAGGACGTGGACGCCCCCAGGGCCCCCCTGCAGGCGTGGCGGAAGGACGTGCGGCGAGAGGAGGCTCGGGCGGCCTCCACCAAAATCGCGGTGATGGGCGGCATCGGCGGGGGTTTAGGGCGGTTCGCTCCCTTTCATCTTTGCTTTTCTCTCATAATGATTTTTTTCATAATTAGTTTTTATTTATCTTTTTTTTCCTCTGTTAGTTGTCTTGCCCTTCCCATTTTCCATTTTCTCTACTCCGTTCCACTCGTATCATCCTCCAAGTTTCGTTTCTTTTTTTTGTGTTTGTGAGAAGTTAGACTCTCATTCCTCATTTTCCATTCCCCTTCTCTTGCTGCATTATTTTTTTGTAGCAATCGTGTAATATCAATTCTTTATATAAACGATTGCTTAACAGCACACGACACTCTCATTATTTACCTGCATGACTATGATCGTGCGGTTATCGCCTCATGTGCTGCTGTCTCATGACCTTTTGTGCTGCAGGAATGGTGGCGCTGGTGCTGTTCTGCGTGGTTGTGCGTGATGCTGCGCCTGCGAGCCACGAGAGGCCGAGAGCGCTCAAGGAGGAGGACCCGCCACCTCACGCCGCCTCGCTCTGCCAGCACGAGGCTCACCAACGACCCCATGAGCTCCACGCAGCAATCGGCGCTTAACTCGCGCTGAAGTGTTGCGGGGTGCACGCACAGGCTTCAATACGGACGTTGTTTGTCCGGATAAACCACATTCAAAAAAATGATTTTACCCGATTGATTATATTCTTGACTACCTAATTCCCTATTCTAATCCGGGATATAAAAAACCATTTGATATTCTAAAAACCCCGGTAAAAGAAACTAAAAATGATGACCGATTGTTGTTAAATTTACATTCACCCCATTACATAGCAACACAGAATAAAACATTTTTTTTTATAGTGATGCCACACCTACTTTACTGTTATTTTGGTTGTAAAAAAGGGTCTTTTTTGTCCTCGTTTGGTTTTTTGAACAGTGGTTCTTTAAACCTTTTTTAGAGTCACCCTTTTCCCTTTTAGAATCGATTGAAACTATGGGCGCCCTTCTCAAAAAAAATTCATGTAAACACAACTTTGCAAGAAATTGCTTTGTCTATTAATATTTTATTGTTCAACATATATGAGAGACCAAATTATTATTAACTTTAAGTAAAAAATCTAAAAAAACAACACTTTAAAATAGAAATACTTTTCTGTCGTCACGGATTCCCCTCCCGGAAACCCCCAAATGTTTTGACCCAAGGTTAAAAACCCCTTTTTTAGATCATACATCGAACTGAGATGTTGCAATAAGTAAAGCATATTGATAATTTTTACGGGAAAAACAGTCTTACAAAAGTCCCTTTCACTATATTATTACCTTCACTTTATTTTCTATCAAATTCCCTTTATGTTTTGTTTTTCGATTATTGTGAAAATCGTTTTGTTTCCAATAGTTAATTTATTGCTACACGAATATACTTTGAGCCATAATTAAAATCTTTAAATATTTTAGGTCTGTTCTCGTTTTTTTAATAAAGATAATTTTACGGTTTTACAAGCTTTTGTTGTAATACGATTCCCCTTTTAGCTAAAATAGCGAAGGAAACGCAGGTTGTAATTATTTGTAATTTCAAAATTATATAGGAATATGGACATTTTTTCATAAAAGAAAGTCACGATTCGGTAGAATTCGCAGGGAAAAAAACACAAAGTAAGGGAATCTTTTCCTCTTCTGCTACAAAAAAATCTTTGACACATTGACAGTTTTTTTTTAATCATTTTTAAATTTTTTCCCCGATTTTGGGCAGATTTCGATGTTATTAAAAAAAAGAAGCCTAGTAAAAAACAAAGCGTCATTTTGACGTTGACAACCCCACAAAAAAACGTGAAAATATTTTCGTCTTTAATGATATTTTGTCATAATCCATGAGGGTGGTGCCAGTCATCTGCCATATGAAATACCTATGTACTATTTTCATTAGACGTACTGCAAAGGATGCCTTGAGCAAGTATATGAAAGGGTCTTGAGAAAATGCTAAATAAAGTTTGGGGAAAAAAAACAAAGAAGGTAAACGACATAATGTTTAAACCCCAGGGGGAATTTGCGGGTGAGAAGAGGTGGAATGTGGGTAATATGAAAATATGGAAGTGGAGGTTAGAAAAATTCACATAACAAGGGGAAAACGCAATGAGTCCAGAAAATTAGTTTTTTTCTTTCTAGGCGTCTGTGAAAAGTATTTGGGGCTCTACAAAGCCTCCTTGGGGGCCTTGGGGAAAGGGGGGACGCACAGGGGCTCTTCGGTTAAACAGGCTCGTCGCTAACGTAAAATAGTGGGAGAAGGGGAGGGCCGCGAGGTGGCAGTGGGGGGTTGTCGGGGAGCTGCACGTATTTTTAGCACTCACCATCGTTAAACCTGTAGGGGTTTGGTTTTGGACGGGCGAGGTGAAGGCGAGCGGCGCTCTCGAGTGCCCGGCAAACAGAGGGAAACGTTACAGTTGTAAGGATTTATAAATTATGTTTTTTACAACTGAAGTCTGTGGACCCGTACCCCACTGCCCACGTGCCCCGCAAACCTACCTGACAGCCCCCTGGGGGAGCCAGGATCATCGGTTCTCGTTGACCCACGACCACCCGACCGTCTCGTTGAAAAACGTCCCCCACCCCGAAATCGGTCGTCACCTCTGAGGGCGGGAAAAAAGGGGCGTAAAAATTTTAACTGACTCGAGTTGCCTTAGATAAAAGATTAACCGGCGGGGACATGCAATATTCCTAGTTTTTTTTGAATTTTTTTTGCAGACAATGGCTCCAAAAAATGCTTAACCACCGGTCAATATTGGCTACGAGACTCAATGATTTCCGTTTTTTGAGTTTTCTGAAAAATATGTTTATGCATTAATACGACGATATTTTTATCGCATTTAAGTTTTAATTTTAAAAATTGCAATATAAAATGGGAAAAAAAAAATTATCTATTAAAATCGGGGGAGATATTGCCACATTGCGTTAGATTTTTAAAATGTTTTGAACAAAATAAGGGAATATAAATTAAAAAAAAATGTTTACAAAAATCATGGAAAGGTAAAAAGGCGAGATGGGTAGGATAGTAATCGACTCACTGGGGACTAAGTACTTTAAGACCCCTGTGTGTGTAAAAACAAATTTATAAAATTTAAAATAGCATGGACATGGGATGTATAACTGGGAACCCCCGGCGGCATTGAGTTTTGGGTTCACGGGGGATTTTTTTCGCGAATAATTTTCAGCACAAAATAAAAAATCAAAACTGGCCACTGCCACGGAGCATCTTTATTATTTAGCCCAAAAAGGTTTTTCCTATTTAATTTTATAGCAATATTCCCAACTTATTTCAGAGTGGGACTTCGGAGAGTCCAGGTGCTGAAAAATTGTAGCGAAATTTTTTCCGTCTTTTGAAGCGTAAAAGGTCGCTGCCGAGGCTTTGCAAAAGCTCTTGCCCCCACCATTAAACCCTGAGGGAACACAGTTGTTGGTTATCCAAAAGTTCTACCGCAATTAAAAGCCACCGAGACAAATTATTACGAACGACAAAAATTGTAAAAGGACGCAAAACCCACGTTCCCGATTAAAGATGGAGACGCACTGCTCGCCGACCGCGTGAGAGTTGGGGGGACAGTCGCGTGGGGGGAGGTGAATTTAAAGTTTGGCATCGTCTCCTTGACGACGTCCTCCTCCCCACCGCGCGGTCGTTCCTCGGCATTCCTCTGAAAACACCCACTCTCGTTTTTTAGAGCGAGCCCGGGACGAGGCGCTCTCGACAGGTTTTTTAAACTGTGGACCACCGAGCTCTGCCCTGTCATCTCAGAGTGGGAAGGAGGGGGGGAGGGAAGGGGAAAGGGGAGGAATGGAAAAAAGGAAAGAGAAAGGGGAAAAAGGGAAACCCTAAGAGAGAAAGACAGAAGGAGAATGGAGTGAGAATATGGCATGGTATGGCAATGGCATCCCAGTAACCAAGAAAGGAAATTTTTTTGGAAAGCGGGGGCCTAAAAATAAAAAAAAAAGAGACCGAGAAACAAAGAATGAACATACGAAAGAAAGAAAGAAAGGAAAAAAAGGGATGAAAAACATGAAAGGGCCGTAAGTTCGATGGAAAAGGGTGAAAAGAAGCGAGTGAAAGAAGGATACGTATAAAGGGGCGAAACAGGGAGCGGGGTTGAGGGAAAGGGGGCGAGAAATGCTAACGAAGAAAAAAAACAAAAGAGAAAAAAGTGAAATGGGAATGGAGAAAAGGAGCGAGATCGAAACCAGAAGCTCGGGCCTTTTACTTACAGTTTCAACTACACTTACAAAATACATCAAATATGGAAAAACCAACAAAAATAAAATCATTTGAAATTACCCCCCGGTTTTTTTGTTTTTTTTTTTTTCCCTAAATGCATTAAAAGAAAAACCCAAATTTTGAGGCGAATTTAATTTTCAAAAACGACGAATCGACAAATTCTTTTCGCTAAGGCCCCAAGCTAAGTCAAAACCCTAGGAAATCACTCGCCCAAAGCTTTCCCTATACTCCCCGACTCTAGAATCTTTTCTTACCACCGAGTCCAAGCGCAGCTCCTAACCCGGTATTTTGACATCTATGTGGCCCGGCGCTTGACCCTTTTCCCGCCAAAAAAATTTCTCTACCTTTTAAACTGGGCCCCGGTAGCCAAATCTGTCTGGCAAAAGTAGTTTGAACACCTATCTGGCCAAGGGAACTCAACTTCTATCTGGCCAAGTAGTTCTAACACATATCTGGCTAAGGAAGCTCTGGCATCTTGGGCCAAGGAGCTTAAACCTACGGCCAAGACAGTTTAAACCCGTAAACCCCAAGGCAGTTTTAACTTTTTTTTGGCAAGGCACTCAACATCTGTGGGGCCCCAAAGCAGCTCTAATTCTATCTGACCAAATGGTTCTAATACCCATCGGGGCCCAAGGGGGGTTCTGATATCTATCTGGCCAAGACAGCTCTAACTTCTTTTGGCCAAAACAGCTCTAACTTCTATCTGGTAAAGACAGCTCTAACTTATATCTGGGCCAAGGGCTCTAACATCTATCAGACCAAGAAACTCTAATTTTTGTCAACTATAGACCCCTAACTTCATCTGGCCAAAGGGAGATTTAACATCTATCGGGCCCAAAACATTAACCTTTGACGTCGAGGTGGGAGTGGTGGCATGGAAACGGCGGAGAGCGGCGCAGTTTCTCGTCTCCAACATCTAGAAGGGAAAAGGGGGGATTTTGTGATCACTTAGCTTGTTGGCACATACGTAGATTGGTGTGCGTGTGTGTTTATGTACACACAGACACACAAACAAAACAAAAAAAGACATATGATGTGTGTGTATATATTATATATATAAAATTATATATATATATATATAATATTAATATTATATTATATACACAACCACACACCACTATAGTATCTATGTATGTCATTTATACATATTAAATGCATTATATATTTTAATATATATATAATATATATAATATATTAATATTTTAATTTTATATTACAACACACACACACAACACACACAAAACCCACACACACACACACACCACACACAATATAATATATTTTATATATAATATAAATATATATATATATATATATATATATATATATACACAAAAATGCACACACACACACACACAACACACAACACACACCAAACACACCCCCAAAAACACACCACATATATATAATATTATATTATATATATATAAAAATTTAAATAATATAATTATATAATATTTTTAATAATATTTATAAATATATATTATATGTTCTAAATTATACATTGTTTATATATATATATATATTAAAATTATATATATATTAAATTATATTAATATTATAAAATATAAATATTCTTTTCTTTTAAGGGTAGGTTCATGTCTGAGCCGCCGTGGTCACAGCTGATACTTAAATTGTAGTTTTCATGTTTTTTTTACTTTGGTAGGGGCCCCAGTTCCTTTCCCCGGGGAGTGCCGGTGGGACCTTTTTTTTTTTTAGGTAATTATTTCTCTATTTTTCCGGGGTTGGGGCCAGCACTTTTACTTGGGCTGGGTTGGCCCCCATGGCTAGGTAGGCAAACAAGGTGAAGTTCCTTTCCCAAAAGGGAAAAACGCGGCGGTCGTGACTCCCTCTCGAACTCGATTGCCTCGGACAGTTTGAGTCCGCCTCTAAACCCTTCGGCCACCGCGGCCTTAATATATATATATATATATATAATATATTATATATATTATATATTATATATATATTAAATTTTATAATATATATAAAAATATATTATAATATATATATATAATGTGATAGTAGATGATAGTAGATAATTTTATACACATAGAGTAATATTTGGTACGTAGATAAATACGCGTAGGGAGGTAGACTAGACCAGCCTTTATAACCCAAAAAATAGTGGGAAAATATATAACTAACTATGAGCCCCTACACTCGCCGGCCATTGTGACTAAACAATTGATCTGATTACGTACGAGGCGCGTTAAAAGAAAATTTGCAAGGCAGTATACAGCAGGGTGAAGAGACAGTATCAAAGAAATGAGCAAGACAGTGGACAAGGCAGTACGCCAGCAATAAAAACCCGGGAATGTCACAAGACAACATAGCCTCATGTGCACGAGCTAGGGGCCAAATCAAAAGTGCTCCATTTAAACACGGGGGCGGGGTACCCGGCAGATCGGAGGTCGACGTCCCATTGCAAGGCGGGGTGGTGATCTCGCAGTAGTGAGAGTGGTGATGCGTCGGAGCGTCCCTTGCGGTGGGACATGGCGTTTTCCGCCGCATCATTGTTTCCTCCGTGCTGTGGGGGAGAGGGAAGACCCGGGTGATTGGTGGCTGGTCGGGTGAAAATGGAATGATGGGGAGACAAATTGGGGGGGAAGAAAAGTCTATTTTTTTTATGTCGTCACTATGGGGTTGTCTTTCGCTTCTTTCGGAAATCAAAACGGGTTTGTTCGATTATTATGTAGCCAAAATAACACTCGTATATAATAGAAAACATGTCAGATTCCCAACTCACTCCAAAAAAATCCCCTTTTTCTTCTTTCAATTTCCCCGCGTCGTTTTTCAGCCCCTCGCAAAGTATTGATCCTCGTGCAGGTGAGTTAGGAAAAAAGTGGATCGGTCTGTTCGGGACCGTGCTGAAAGGGTGGGAGAGAGCCCGACGCAAACTATGTAAGGTTTAATATTTGCTTTTTTGTTTTTTTTTTTTTGCTTTGAAAATTCCTTGTACGCCTACACCACTTAGTTAAATGATCTTTTGATAAACCTATAGTGATTTTTTCAAGATGAATACCAAGACATCCTTTGCCCGATCTCGTAAGGGGGACTTAAATCTAGAAGTGAAAAACCACTGTATCCCTATGTGGAACAAAGCCAGTAGTACAGCAAAAGGGCAAGCGAGAACATCCTGGGCGAGTGTCTGTGGCAAGAGTTTTGGGAGACGCGGATTTTATATAAATTAGAACCACTAAAAATGCAAATAGAAAGCCATGCTGAAATTAACAAAAATAAAAAACGGCCAAAACAAAATTTCTCTTTTTTTTTCGCACAATTTTTTTTTGTTTTTTTTTCAAAAAGGGCACCAACACACGAGAAACTTTCGATTCTTCCTTAAAAGGCACAAAACACCCCGGCGTCACACACAACTTTTATGGGGAAAACAACAAAATGCTAAAAATTGGTGTCTCCCCAAACCTTTCCTTCCCCCGTTTTTTAAATTTAAAGAGTTCTAGATGCAAAATATATCTCTAATCTAGAAATCTTTACGACACATATTTTTTCGTGATTAGAGTTTTTTTTTTTAAAATTAAAATTTTGTCTCTTTTATCCCATTGCATTCAAAAACTAATAAGGCACGCAACACAGTCAAAAAACTAACAATCATGATAATGATAAAAAAAATAATAATGATATAACAGCAAAAAAAATTTTCAAAGATAACAATGATAGGGGAAAGATGATGATTTAACAAAAACAAAAAAACAATAATAATAATAATAATGATGATAATAATAATAAAAATAAAAAATATAAAATAATAAAAATAAATAATAATAATAATAAAAATAATAAAAATAATAAATAATAATAAAAAAAAAAAAAATAATACAAAAAACAATAAAATAACAATAATAAAAATGATATGGAATGATATTAAAATTAAATAAAACAAAAAAGATTTTATGGACGCCTTACTTGTGGGGAAAGCCTCTAAAAGAACTGGGGCGTAGTGCCGTGTCTGACCGTCTCTGCTAATAGGTCCCCGTCTCAACTTTGTACCCCCCCCTCGTGGGTTTTGGGCCTCACTCCCTTACATATAATGACTATAAAATAAAATTACTTGGGGAAAGAGCGTATGCATGCTATTTTATTCTGTGAAAGGGCCATTTACGCCCAACACATTTTTTAGTTTTTAAAGTGATAGAATTTTTAATTGCGTGAAAAGGGCAAAGTTTCACGATTTCTGCCCGCCCCCTCTTTGGGACCCATAACTGATTGGCCTATATACAAATTCATTTCCCGGGAATATAATGAAAAAAAAAAATGTAATTTGTGACTAATTCGGGGCCCCACACCACAAAACCACACAGATATATATATATTTTAATATAATTTAAATATATTATATATATTATATATAAAATATATATATAAAATATACATACACACATATGTTTTGTGTTAGATAATTAATGTATATATTAAATTTTATTTTTATAATATAATAATATTAAAATATATATATAATTTGTTTTGTTAAAATTATATATATACAATTATTATTATTAATTTTATATATATTATATATATTATATTATTACATATTATTATAATATATATAATATAAATATATTTTATATATTATTTTATATTAATATATATTATCATATTAAATTAAAATACATAACACCCACACACTAACATAACACAAAAGGTAGAAAAGAAATGAAAATCTTCACAAAACAAGAGATGATTTGACCTGTTTCGATTTATCTTTGTTAGAATACTACTCAAATAAATTACAGAGTATATAATATATATAATAATATATATTATAATATATATAAATATAAAATTTATATATATACATTAATATATATATAATATTATATATATATAATATAAAATTAAAAATATATAATAAATAATATATATATAATATTATATCCGCATATATATAATATAAAAATTTTAATATATATATTATATTATATATTTTATAATTTTAATATATATATATGAATATAAATACTTCAAACACAAACATTACACAAAGGTATGAAAAATGAATATATTCACAAACAAGAGATTTATTTGACCGGTTTCGTTTATCCCTTGTTAAAAAATACTGCTAAAAGAAATTGCAGGGATATAATATATATATATATATTTTAATATTATTATATATATTTTAATAATATATATATATATATATAATATTTATATAAATAACATTATATTAATTATAATAATTATTATATTTATATATATATAAAAAAAAATAAATAAATTATAATATATATATATATATAAATATATATATTATATATTATATATAATATATTATATATTATATATTCAGAAATGAGCTGACGAAACATCTGACGCTGTGACCTCCCATTTATCGTATAATTGTGCTATGCCCTTTGGGATAGTTTTTTTTTGCCCGAGCTGGGTTGACTTTATTCTCCGTCGCTGTATCGTTTTCCTAATTGTTTTTTTTTTCTTTTCAGTCTTCCAGGGATATTTTTCTGTTTCCCTTCCATTTCGGTAATGCCCGTTTTCATCTAAAATTGCCCCCACGGGTTGGAAGTCCTGGGGTGAGGGATGTCAGCTCGAGTTCGCTGATCCTGGTGCAAAAACCGGGCCTGTTTCACCGAAGTATTTTTATCGCTCTGCTGGGGTATGCGATATACAGCATGTTAGGTTGCATGGGACTGCTTCTGTCTGACAACTGGACCTCCCACTCGTTGTTCGATAGCTCTCCCGCCTTGGAAAATTTGAATCTGCCATGCTGTGTTGACTTTATTCTCCGTCCGATGTAGCTCTTCCAAATTTTTCTTTTTGTTTTTTCGTCTTCCATGGACTATTTCCCTTTTTCCCTTCCATTCGGGAGATGTCCAGTTATCAATGTCACCATGCGTTGGAAAGTCCTGTGGGACGGTGTCGCTCGTTTTTTCTTTGATCCTGGTGCTAAAAACCCGGCCTTTTTTCACCAAAGTAGCTTTTGCTTTTGCTGCATGGTATGCGTATCAACACTACAAGGGTTGTTTTTGGCTGCTTTCTTTTCCCCAAGTGCTGGCGATTCTCGCTGTCTTGCCAAATATCTCTGATCGCCTTGGAAATGTTTTACATGACGGGATATAGAACAAAATTTTAAAAAGGGTGCGGGTTGCTCTTGCGATTTTTCTCCCCTTCTTTTTGAGGTTTTGCAAGAAAGGGCCCCGGGATTTTGGTTTCTGAAAAAAAAAAAAAAATTAAATTATATAGGAACCTCATCCTCAAGAAATTTGGGGGCAGATCCTCAGTATCTGAGAAGAAAACCAATTTCACACCAGATTTGTTTTTTTTGCGTAGACGAGTAAATGGATACAATACTATATTTGTTGACTTTCTATATCGGGAAAATTAGGGGCCCTCGTCACCCCCCATGGATCTGTCCCGGAAAATAATTTGATCCTCTTCCTCCTCCACGGTGAACCCGGGTTTTCCGTGAACGGAGTATATATTTTTACACACACACACAACCACACACACCACCACACACAAACACACCACACACACACACAATATTATTAAATATATATATAAATATACACATATATATATAAATATATTTTATATATATATATAATATATATTATAATAATATACACACATATATATAAATAATATATATTAATGTATCATATAATAAAAACATACATTTTACTATCATATACACACATTTTATATATATATATATATATAATATTTTATAATTATATATATATATATATTATAAAATATTATAAAACATACACAATGATGTAACATAATATATGTATTATTTCATACATGTAATAATTAATATACTATAACTCCCCACAAACAATAAAATAATATATATATATTAAAATATTATATTATATTATATATAATATATTATATACATACATACAATATTATACATACTATATATATATATTAATAATATATTAATAATATATATTGTGTTTATTAATATTATTATAAAAGTATATGAGTAAGTAAATATATATATATTATTATTATATATTAAAATATATATTAATATATAATATATATTATTATTATATGAGTAAAATGAGTATATGTATTATATAAAAAATTTAAATAAATAAATTATTATAAATTTTATATATATAACGAATAACAAAATTATACAAATAATTAAAATATATATTTTTAAATATAATATATTTAATTTTAAAATATATATTTTTAGAATTTAGTAATAAAATATTTAAAAATTTTAATATATATAAAAAATATATATATTAATTTAGGAATTTAGTAAAAATAATATAAATATATAATATAATAATATATTATATAAATAAAATATCATATCGTAATATACAATAAAATTATACTATATACATAAATTATATTAAAATAATATTATATATAAAAAAAATTTTATTTTTATTAAAATATATATAATATATTAATATAAAATTTTTAAAAATTATCTGTATGCCACACACACACACACACACCCCAACACGTGTAAAATATAAAAGTCAATATATAATATTATTATATATTTTATATTTTATATTTTAAAATTATATGTATGTATAATATAAAATTTATATATATATATATATAATATATATATATATATATATTTTAAAATTTTTATATATATAAAATATATATATATATTTTATTATATATATAATATATATTTTGTGTGTGTTGGGTGTGTGTGGTGGAAACGCCGTCGTGATTTTGGTCGGGGTTTTGCTCGCAGCCTACTCGACCCCAAAAGGCGTTTGACTGGGTGCATCGGGAATCGCTATGGGAGATCCTGAGGCTCAGGGGAATTCCGACACAGATTTTGGCATGATACAAGCCTTATACGGGTACTGAAAGTGCTGTAAAGTGTGGGGGGTAGTCGAATTCTTCCCTTTAAATTCAGGGTGGGCAAGGCTGTGTCCTTGCACCCACACTTTTCAACACTTGTATGGACTGGAAAAGGGGCAACTACTAGCCAAGTCAGTGGGGAGCAACCTGGGCAATTTTAAAGGGTCTGGGACCTTGATTTTCCCGACGATTTCCCATCCTACTGAGTCCTTGGATCCTTGGGGGCTCTTGATGCATTTGCAATGAGGCAAGCCCCTGGCCTAGAGGTCTCCTGGACCAAGACCAAGATTCAGGATTTTGGGGGCCTTTTTAAGTTCATCATCCATGCTTGCGGCGAGACGTTGAAGTCACAAAAAATTTTTACTCCCTTGGTGCGTACCCATATCTCGGGGGTTGTCAGCCCAGGAAGTCGTAGAGGGTTTTGGTCTCGGGCTCTAGGGAAGCGAAACCTGGGACGCTATCCGTCCCTTTGGGAGTCCGCTTGAGCCTTTTGTAACAAGCCCCTTCCCCGGATCTGGGGTACATTTGGGACCACTGCCCAACCGGGCTTTTACACCGTGAGACTGGCAGGGGACCTGAAATGCATAATCCGGGCGCCACTCAGGCTATAGGGCCCACCTAGCTGCCTCCCTATGGACGACCCTGCCCATAGGTTGTCTCTCTGCGAAAACACGGGGTGGGGGAGCCCTGTGGGCGTCCTAGGAGATCATGGCTTGGCTGCTCGTGAGCCCCGTCGCGAGGAATTAGAGAAGGCCGTTGCCTCCCTGGAGACTCGTCGAGGGACCCTTGTGGCGGGAAGCGAAGAGTGGATGGGGCCCCATGCGCCCCCGTCGGCGTTAGCCCCTTGATGATGATGATGATGATATATTTTATATATATATAATATAAAATATATATTTATATAAAAATTATATATATAAAATGTAAGGGAAAAAAACTGCAAGCCAAACCAGTTTATAGAAAAACGGGGGATGGTCTTGAACGGGTCAAGAAAGGGTTTTAGCTTGGGGTTTATTGTTGAAGACAGTGTGAGACCCCCGAGCCCCCGGGTCGAAGACAGGGGTAAAGATGGACCCTGGTTTTGGGCCGTCTGCCGTGTCTCTCCCTCTATGTCTTACAACGTGTTCTTTTATGCGGGGGGTTTCCCTTCGGGGCGGGTTTACTCGGGGGGAAAACGGAAAGCCTGGGGGCCCAAATTTCGTCGCCCAAAGAAGAGGGCATGCGGGGACGAGGGGGGAAGTGTACCACCCGGTCTTATACGTATTTTTGGGAAATAAAAAAAAAATAATTAAATAAATGGTGTGTGTGTGTGTGTTGTGTTTTGTGTGGTTTTGGTGTGGCATGATATACATACATACATAATACAATTTTAATTATAACTATACAACATGTATATAAAATTGTATTTTTTTTTATACACAAACAACAAAACACCAAACACACAAAAAAAAAAACCACAAAATTTTTATCCATATATATACACCAAAATACACAAAATGTACAACCTACACACAAACCACACTTTAAATTTAATTTTATATATTATATATATATTAATATATATATAATATGTATATATATATATAATATATATATATATATTATTTTATATATATATTATATATATAAAATTATATATATTTTGCTCACCACACCACACACACACACCACACACCACACCACACCACACACATTATATTATATAATATATATAAAACTACCGCGTGTCCGTGGATAGCCCACGGACCCAGTTCAATTCCCCCCCACGGCATTTTGTAAAAAGGCCTGCCCCCCGACTTTTGGGTCGAGTTTTATCAGGGGAAGTGGGGGGAAGTCACCAACGTGGCAAAGTGTCAGCGCGCCAAACCGCAGTTGTTAGGCGGGGGCTTCAATCATTTAAGGACGGTACCCCAAATGACCTCTCAAAAAAAAGGGAAAAGGCCCTAACCCTAAACTGGAAGGGAATGGCTGTTAAACAGAAAAACAACATATAATATATATATTTATATTATTATATTTATATATATATATATATTTTATAATTGTTACGCCGGTCGCCTCGTCTCTCTGCCCAAACACGGGCGGGCGGGCAGACGGGTGTTTATACGGGGTCGTGAACACTGAACAGCCCAAGGGCACCAAACACCACGCATCCCAGAACCCAGGAGAGGAAACCCAAGTGGCGAGCAGGGCACGAAGTAAAACAAAATGACAGTCTTCCTTTTTTTCACAAGTTATTTACCCGTACACTTTTTATAGGCACAATACAGGGGGAAACCAGAGTCCACAGCAAAATACAGCTTATAAAGGGAAACACAAAGTTTTATCAGGTCAAAAGGGGCAACAAAGGTTTTCACGGAGCAGCACCCACCGCTTCTCTGGGTTGTTCCCCCTCCTCCGCTCACACCACTGCGTCTTTTTGCCCAGGTCCTTCATTTTAAAATGTTTGCACAGGACAGAGACCCCTGGCGTGCACATCCCCCCCCCCCTATAAGCAGACGCCCTGTTTCTGACTCCCAAAAACCTGAAAAAAACTACAGAAAAAAAAAAAAATTTTTCCCTCGGGAACAAAAAAAATTCTTTCATCCAGCGCGGCTTTCTTCGCTCCGCGGGGGTCGCCTGGAGGAGGTGTGGGCGGCGGTAGTTGGCGTGGCCCCCAGAGGGGTATCTCCTGCCCCAAGACCTGGCTCAGGGTCCCATTAACGTCTGCTGCTCGCCCTCCCGCCCAAAATCCTCTCCTCATCTCGGTCACGTCTGCCCGCCCCATCGCCATACTGGGGCTAACGTCATCTTTTTTTTCACCATGGCCCCAGGATAGTTTCCGGGCCCATGGTAATGCCACACCCGGGTGCGCCAAGCCCCGAGGAAGTCAGGCACGGCCCCACCCCAAACCCAAACTCCTTCCCTCCCCGACGTTTTCTGGACGCTCCACTTCCTCCAAGTGCCCAGCTTTGCACCAGCTGGCACCTTCGGGGGCCTTTCGGAAAAGTTAGTCCCAAAACCTGTAATAACCCCTCCCCCTGGTCCAAAAAGGGCTCCACCCAACCGCTACCCCCATCAGCCATTGCAGGTTTGGAGGGGCTCCACGGGGCCCCTCATCCCCCTCACTTTTTGACAGTCGACACCGATTCTAACCTGCCGGGGGGCAAGGTGAGTCGCTCAGCCGTAACTACCTCTTCACAGAAAACCTTTTTGGAACAAGGGCACATCTTCACCGTGCACCCTCCCAGCTTCCGTCCAAGGTCGACACACCCCTTTACTCGCATCGGGTAGTCAAGGCCCGCAAGCAGTGCTCGTCCGATTGGCCACATCACCGGCAGCCGCTGCACCGTGCTGCCCACGCCAAACACCCCACTGGCCCCTTGAGCTGCACACAACCCCCGTGACATCACACGTCCTGTGGTACGTCGGGAAGTTGCATAGTGGCCAACAAGGCCCCTAGGGCTTTTCACCCCAGTGTCCATGTCAGGCGGGATGGCTTTTCCCTCTATTGAGCCCCCCACCTGCTCGTGCTGGTTCGCGGGACTTACCAAGTTTGGGGCCCGGGGAACCGAGGACGGGTGGGTTTTTGGGGGCCCCCTTTTCCAGCTGTCTGATTTTTTTCCCCCTGCACCACTTCCTTACCCCTTTGGACATGCCTCGGGTTTGGGCCTACCGCCACGCCTTGCAGCACTGCTGGAAGGCATCAAATCTGTCCGGGGGAGGGACGTGTTCTCCCTCCCCCGACACCGACTAAATCTGTGCCCCCTTTTTCTCCGCGCCCAACACAACCTTGGAAGTGCTCGGGCTCACCTTTCCCCAATTTCTACTACTCCATTTTGCCTTCTGGCCCCGGAAGTCTGGCGGGGGTGAGCAGCTGGCCCTAGGCCCTTTGGTTTCCTTCAGGGGGGCCTCGAACTCCAAGGCCCTCGCCACGCCCCCTGCAGGTCCTCGGGTGGGCCCTTACGTAGTTTTCAGCTGCTGGTCCTGTAAAAACGCAACAAAAAAATCACGGGCCCGGACCACGATCATCTTTCCGCAGCCGCAGGGGACCCTCCTTACCCGCGCCTCCACATCCTGCGCCAACTGGGGCAGTGTTCGCCACGCTCCGAGCCCCTTTTTCAATTGGGGCCCCAATACCTCGGCCCGGGGGTGGGGCCCCAAACGGCGTTTCAAAAACCTCTGCCCGCTGGTGAAGAGGCCCGTTGGGATGCGGCGATGCCCCAACACTTCCCCGCGGGGCCCTTGCACTGTTACCGTGCAGGGCCCCTTTTCTTCCTGGGTCCCCCCTGGGGGAGTACCCCATTTCAAATTGGGAACTTGCCTCCCAGGTCACCTTCCCGTCTACTCATGGCTTACGCCTCACAGAAAGCTGGAGGCCGAGGGGCTGCAGGGGGAGAACGCGTGCCGTGAACTAACACACCTGGGGGGGGGGAAGGGGGGGGAGGGGG